>NW_028270186.1:13745301-14022801 GCF_037043375.1 Chiloscyllium plagiosum
TGTGGGCGTCACTGGCTGGCCAGCATTTATTACCCATCCCTAGTTACTCTTGAGAATGTGGTTGTGAGCTGCCTTTTAAACCGCTGCAGCCCACCTGCTGTGGATTGACCCACAATTCCATTCGAGCAGAAAGTCCAGGATTTTGCCTCAGGCGACAGTGAAGGAACAGTCAATATAGTTCAAGCCTTTGCATTGAGAATAACCTCCATTGTGTTGATTAGATTAGATTACTTCGGCCCAACAAGTCCACACCGACCCGCCGAAGCGCAACCCACCCATTCCCCTACATTTACCCCTTTACCTAACACTACAGGCAATTTAGCATGGCCAATTCACCTGACCTGCACATGTTTGGACTGTGGGAGGAAACCGGAGCACTCGGAGGAAAACCACGCAGACACGGGGAGAATGTGCAAACTCCACACAGTCAGTCAGTCGCCCGAGTCGGGAATTGAACCCGGGTCTCTGGCGCTGTGAGTCAGCAGTGCTAACCACTGTGCCACCGTGCCGCCCGCAGTTGTTGGGACAGTTGTTGACACTATCACCATGCTAAACTAAACAGACTTCAAACTGATCTAGCAACTCAAGACTGGCATCTTTGAAGCACAGTGGGCCATCAACAGCAGAATTGTACTCCAGCACACAATCGCATGGCCTGCCATACCCCCTACTCAACTATTACCATTAAGCCAGGATTAACCCTGGTTCAATGGAGAGTGCAGGAGGGCATGCCAGGAGCAGCACCAAGCATACCTGAAGATGAAATGTTAGTCAAACAGCATAAGCAGCAAGTGATAGGCAGAGCTAAGCAATCCCACAACCAAGACTTGTGCTCCAGAACTTGGCACTCCCCTAACCAAATTATTCCAGTACAGTTATAATACTGGCATCTACCCAATGTGAAAAATTGCCCATGTCATGTACATAAAACAAAAAGGACAAATCCAATCTGGCCAGTTACCACCAAATCAGTTTACTGTTGATTATCAGGAAAGCGATAGGAGGTACCAACAACACTGCTATCAAGCAGCACCTGCTCAGCAACAACCTGTGCAGTGATGTTCAAATTGGGTTCTGCCAGGGGCAGTCAGCTCCTGAGAGCCTTGGTTCAAAAATGGCCAGAAGAGCTGAATTGCAACGGTGAGGAGCGAGAGAGTTCTTGACATCAAGGCTGCATTCGACCAAGTGTGGCATCAAGGAGCTCCAGCACAACTGGTATCAATAGGTTATCAGGAGGCAAACTCTCTGGTGGTTAGAGTCATACCTGACACATAGGAAGATGGTGGTGGCTGTTAGAGTTCAATCACCTCACCTCCAGGTTATCTATGTAGGAGTTTATCAGGGTAGTATCCTAGGTCCAAACATCTTCAGCTGCTTCATCAATGACCTTGCCTCCATCAAAAGGTAAGATGTGGGAACACTCGATGATTGCACAATGTTCATCACAGTTAGTGACTCCTCAGATACTGAAGTTTGTGTCCAAATGTAACAAAATCTGGACAATAATCGAGGCTTGGGCTGACAAATAGCAAGTAACATATAGACCACACAAATGCCAGGCTTTGATCGTCACCAATAAGAGACAGTCTAACTGCCATCGCTTGACATTCAGTGGTGTTACAGTCACTGAATCCCCCACTAACACCCCACCCTGGGAACTATCATTGATCAGAAACTCAACTTAACCCACCACATAAACGCAGTGGCTACAAGAGCAGGTCAGAGACTCAATACTGTGACAAATAACTCACCTCCTGACTTCAAACAGTCTGTCCACCATCTACAAGGCCCAAATCAGGAGGTGAGTTACTTGTCACAGTATTGAGTACTCCCCACTCGTGGAATACTCCCCACTTGCCCGAATGAGTGCAACCCCAACAATACTGAAGAAGTTTGACATCATCCAGGACAAAGCAGCCCGCCTGATAGACACCATGTGAAGAGATATCCACTTCTGCAACCAATGATGCTCAGCACCTTCACTGCAGAAATTCACCAAAGATACTCAGACAGCATCCTCCAAACCCACGACTACTTCCATCTAGAAGGATAAGGGCAGCAGATATATGGGAACACCACTACCTTCAAGTTCCCCTCTAAGCCACTCACCATCCTGACTTGGAAATATATCACCATTCCTTCACTGTCGACGGGTCAAAATCCTGGAATTGCCTCCCTAATGTGGGTCAAACCACAACAGGTAGACTGCAGCAGTTCAAGAAGGCAGCTCACCACCACCTTCAAGGGCAACTAGGGACAGGCAATAAATGCTGGCCAGCAAGCATCGCCCACAACACAGAAAAATAAATGAATTAAAAAAGAAGTCAAGATGGTGAATGGCTTGGAGAGGAATTTGTAGGGGGTGGTGTTACCATATATCTGCTGTCCCTTTTCCTTCTAGATGGAAGTGGTTGTGGGTTTGGAAGGTACTGGTCTCAGGATCTTTGAATTTCTGCAGTGCATCTTGTAGATGGTACACACTGCTACTGATTGTCAGTGGTGGAGGGAGTGGATGCAATGCCAATCAAGTGAGCAACTTTGCCCTAGATGGTATCAAGCTTTGAGTGTTGTTGGAGTTGCACTCATCCATGGCAAGTGGGAACTATTCCATCACATTTCTGACTCCTGCTTTGTAGGTGGACAGGTTTTGGGGAGTCATGAGGAGAGTTAGTCATGGCAGTATTCCAACCTCTGACCTGCTTTTATAGCCACTGTTTATGTGGGGAGTCCACCGAAGTTACGAAATTCCACAATTTTGAACAAACACAAGTAATCTTTACAATATCGTGTTAGAATAGTAACGATCTTGTAAAGACCGCAGCGTTTTTTTTGTTTTTGATGGTGGACTGGAAAGGGAGAACAATGATTTGAAACAGCAAAAAAAGGATTGTTGAAGGGATTACAACAGTTTTTGCAAACTAAGCTACCTGACACCTACTTCAAGACTGTTTACAGAGGTGCTGGTTCACACAATGGAGGACTGTTTACAGAAAACTTGGACCACAGCAGAGATTCAGCCAGCAACAAGTGGCTAATTGATAATTGGTCCCTACTCCAAATATCACTGACAAAGGTCTGTCAACAATTCAGTGATTGTTTTCTGCTGCCTCCGAATCATTCGTAAAAAGACATCTGATCACTGCCTGTTTTCTGCACTAAAAACCACTTGAAGCCTGAAGGAAACCAAGTTTACTTTTCCTTCAGTAGTTGCTGTAAGTAGTAACTTAAGAAGTCAGAAACATTTTTAAGCATGAACCAGTCACCATGTGCTGCTTGCAAACAACTGATAATATTCAGAAATGGAAGACCAAGAAGCACAAGAATCATTTTAGCAAGCCACGTGAACAGGAACCATGAGCTGATTCCCAGAGCTACCCTCCACCCATATCTTTTTCTCTGATTTGGAGTGCATCTACATTCAATAAACAAGAGTTAATAATGGGATTAGAGTTTTAACTTGGAGGATTATATGCTGACCATTCATAACTGGTCAAATGGAAAGACAGTCCATTTACTTGTAAGAGAGTAGCAATTCTTGTTAAGTATAGAAAGCTAATGTGTTGTCAACTTGAGTCAGAAAGTCAGGTTAATGGAGGATTTCTGCATATTTTTTGAAATGGTTGAGTTTGTGACAACTCAAAATAGCAGAGCCTGATTTCCAGCACATTGCCAGAATAAGGCCTAAAATTTTAACATCCAATTAGAAGTAAGTGGAGGTCAATATGTTGAACAGAAACTGATCAGAAACCTCATGGAGCACACCAAGTCACAGATACGATTGTAACGGACACCACAGATTTCCCAAAAGGTCCACAGACCTCAGTACCATTGCTGGTCATCAAACATGTCAAAAAAAAACTTTACAGGGATTCAAATCCGGGAAGGGACTGTGATAAAGGGATTGATGATTTAGCACTATTCTCTCCTAAAAGTCTAGTTTCAGATCTCCCTCAGAAGGCAATCTGCCATAGGTTAACTCAATGACTCATGTTCAGGTAGTTAGGCCTCTGCTCCTGAGTGTACACACCCAAACTCTGGGAACTCCACTCTGATCACAACTGCAGCTTTTCATAAACAGTTTGCTTCAACATGACACCATTGTCACTGGGTTTTTTTTCCCCTCCTTCCTCTGGGTTTTTTTTGTCCCCATCTCTCTCACCTCTTGTTTAGCTGCACCACGTCTATGCTGCTAGTTGACTTTCCAACCGTCAATTTTCAACTGCAGTGAAACAGGAATAACTCACTGGCTTGAGCTTCTTGTTTCTAGGACTTTGTCAAGCCCAACTCGAACACTTAGCTGTATCTACTGACTCCTCAGATTTGAAAGTCCTAACTGTATGCAGCAATCCAACTACTGTTGGGACTTCTCCCGGAGCCGTAATGCCAAAGAACCCTGTAGTCTTCTCTGAAGTACAGCAGTGTCCCTACTTCCGGCCAGAATATCCAGGTTTAAGTCCCACCTACTCCAGAGGTGGGTCATAACACGTCTCCAGTTTGATAAATCTAACTGCCCTTGCAACTTGTCAAATTCATTTCTTGTGCTTATTCCAAGTTCCTGGTCCCTTACAAAATATAATGCAAAATTACAAATAGAATATATTCTTGTGCAATTGATGAACCAGAACTGAATTCCTCATGCTCGGCATCATTGTGTACTGTCCAAATCGCATGTGCTATTTTTATATTTCAGTGTAAGCCATTTACCTTCAAAATCAACGTCACCAACAAGTTTGGGCTTCCCGGTGACTGGGTCCTGGATACGATTGATACCAACATCGATGACTGCTGCTCCTTCTTTAATCATATCAGCTGTGATTAGCTTTGGAATACCTGCAATGCACAAGTAATGGTGATTAAGTCACAATTCTGTGCGTACGCAATTTTGTTTATCGGAGACAAAAACAGAAATTGCTTTACAGCATCCTTAGTTCTTTGGGTTTCTGTTATTCTCAGGACTGTATTTTTAATGAGCACATTGTCTTTGGCGTTTATGAAATTAGGATGGGTCTGTGATGAAAACAAGTTTGTCTACATGGAAGGTTATGAATCTTTGTACATGTCTATACAAGAGGATTCTGGGTTCCAATATAATTATGACTAAAAGTTTCATATTGTTGGACATTAGGGCCACAAAATACAGAGGTAGGTTAGGAAAATGAATTTGATGGGCAAGTTGAGTCATGATCTATTTAAAGTGGTACAAAAGGCAGCAGTGACTGTACAACCTGTTGCTGCTCCCATTTTTTTTGGATACATAACCTCTGACAAGTCAGGAATTCTGAATTAAACTCAAGTGATATTTTTTGAAACATATCTGTCAACGCAAATATTTTAAACATGTTATGACTTTGAATTCACACCCAAATTAAGAGATTTCAAGAATAAACAGCAAACTATTGCCTGATCAGTCACAGGATGTTGCACAACTTAATTTCCTCCCATTACTGCAAGACAAAGAACCATCAGATTTACAGAACATAGCATTTGTGGAAAATAAACCCCAAAAGAGGATATAATTTGAGAATTTAGGGGAAATTTAAACCTTAAAATGCAGAGAACAGGAAAAGAAACATGTATTACAAGTTTGCCATTTCCAGAAACAATGAGAAATAACACAAATGGCTTCTCACCATCCTTGCACCAAGTTAAATTTGTTTTGTGATACTGTTATCAACATAATCACAACTGTCTCAATGCTGTGCAACCATTGGGACAGAATATCCTTCTGACAGTTCTGAGAAACTGCAAATATCATGGATCAACATTAAAAAAAAACACTTTGTCCCTGCCTCGTCTCTATTCGTTCTCTTGTCTGGACAGATAAAGGAGCAAAGTAGATTAAACTGCAGACTCATTTTGCAATTTAAAAAAAAGGTGTTTGGCTTAATTCGTGAAACATAGTGCCACCGCAGTAAATTTCATGACATTTTAGTTAGGCATGTCAAGAACATTCTTCATTTATCTTACTTGACTTTTTGGGGTGGGGGGGGGGGGGGGGGAAAAGGGAGGAAGAGATGGAAGGGGCGACAGGAGTTGAGTTGATCAGATTCAGGAATGGATTAGGAAAAAAAAAACCCCAAAAAAAAAAACCCAAAAAAAGTAGAGAGCTGACAATAGTTCAATGAACATTTGGCAGATCAAATTTTGATTAAACATGGTTAAACATGGGGCAGCACGGTGGCTCAGGTGGTTAGCATGGGCATGGGTGGGTTACTCTTCAGCGGGTTGGTATGGACTGCTGGGCTGAAGGGCCTGCCTCCATACTGTAGGGAATCTAATCTAAATCAAAAAAAGTTTAGACCTTAAAATCCATCACAGTCAGGGTGATGGAAAAATCCAGACACTCCCTTAGGGAGTCATTACTCCTGAACGACCTACCCCAATTTTCTGAAAACAAAAGAAAACCTTGAGGATAACAAAACTTAGACTTTGCGTGCCAGTCAGTATGCACATGTGGCTGCATGCATGACATGTGTGGTTGGGAGGGGTGTAGTTCTACTTTCTACCAATTTGTGAAACCCAGGCTCAAACATGACTGAAGCATGAAAGCTCACCTGCTGCAGCCACAATAATATCAGCAAGCTTGGTGTGTTCCCTCAGCTGGTCTTTGGGTGTGTATCGATGAGAGATGGTCACTGTAGCATCCCCTGCAAGATAACAACTGCTTTATTGCAAGTAGTGATCAAAGCAACAAATTCCCTTTCTGCACAAAAGATTAGGATGAGATACGAGAACACAAAGTCGAACAAAACAGGGCACCATCTCTTCCAGTGAGCCACCAGTAAAATATAACTTCAAACAAAAAAAACTATGATGAAGCTTTTCAAACAAAAGATGCACTGTGATGATCAATGCCATAAATTCTTTCCGAACTAGTGAAAACGTATGAGATAGTACCTTAATTCTCCATTCCAACTGTGACAAAACAGGACTATATAGTCAAAGGAACAAGAACAAGGAGGCACACTTTTAAAGATGGAAGGCAATGGTTCACAGAGGATTTAAGGAAAACCATTTCAATCAAAAGGGTTTTGGGAGTTGAAATGCACAGCCTGGGAGGATAGTTGAAGCAGGAAATCTCAACCTTCCAAAAGTACTTTGATGAACATTTGAAGCAGTGCTAGGAGAAGTGCTATTCTATTGTATTTTTGTCAGTACAGACTTACAGGATCGAAAGGCCTCTTCTGTTCTGGTGTTTTTCTAGGAGTTGCTGTAGGAGTTTTATTGTTACAGCTTAGCAGCTGGAGGCTGCTCAAACACAGATAGATTGTAACTTGGTCAAACAGCAAAGGGTGCTAGGGACATTGGCCAAGTAAAAACACTGAAATCACAAAACCCACACACCAGACAGAAACAGTGTGAACGCAGCATAAGAGTAAAAGGCAACAATTAACCTGCATAGACATACCCCCAACAACTTATTCACTAAACACAGAAAGGCACCAGGTCCTTCTACACAAAAACCAGCTCTAGCAAGCAAACCAAATGATTGACGATATTTCAAACTATGAAGAATGTCTCACTGATCTAGGCCAAAACTATAGAAAACTCATCTACAAGGTATAAGAGGAGACTTCACCTGCAGACCTCTTTCATGGAATCATCGGGAGGCCTTCAGAGGGAGACCAGAATGGCAGGAGACCAGCTGATCATCCAGACAAAGATGGACAGAAAGAAAGAAAGCAGCTTCATATACCCAGAGGGAGCTTAGATCTACAGGAGACTTGGAAAGTTTTGTATGCTTAAGGGACCAAAAAGGATTAGAGATTGTATGTTTAGTATTAAAAGGTTATTGTAACTTGGTTCCTAATAAAGTTGGGTCCTTTTTGCATTGGTACTGTCTTGTGTTCGTATTGATTTGACCGCTTTGGTATTATGGGACACCTGGGCAAATTCATTCATAACATTCTGGTTGGAGTTGTCTAAATCATTTTGACAGACTAGACAAACAGTTTTGACAAGAGCCAAACAATTCATATCACACTGGTTCCTTTACATAAAAGTTTTCTTCCAAAAAGAAAAGCAAGCTTTAACAGATTCCACTGAATTCCTTACTGTCTAAGGCTGTCTGTCCATAGGAAATGTCCCCACACTTCCCATGGGAAAATTCAATGATAAGATGCAGAAATGAACAGACACTGGAATGTGGATTGACTAAGATGCATTGTAAATGGCCCAAGGATAAAGATAGGGCTCGCTAGTAAACACTGCGATCGTGCCAATATCTAGAATTGTCCATAAGGGTGCCCATCACTAATCCTACAGTCACATGATTAACTCGATGGGATGTGTATCTGATCAATTAGTAATGCAATTGATTTGTGTTTTCAGCCTGCCTTTGTCACATGTATGAAAGCTTAGGTCTTTCCTTCATTCAATGAAGCAGCTTCTGGACCCCCAGAGGTTCCTTCCCACTGGTGCGATGTCAAAATATTCTGAGGATAAAAGTAGACTCTGGGTGTTGAGGGATTTATTTAGTCATTCTGCACCAACAGGAGAAACCATTTAGATTAGATTTAGATTACATTAGATTAGATTACATTACAGTGTGGAAACAGGCCCTTCGGCCCAACAAGTCCACACCGACCCGCCGAAGCGAAACCCACCCATACCCCTACATTTACCCCTTACCTAACACTTCGGGCAATTTAGCATGGCCAATTCACCTGACCCTGCACATCTTTGGACTGTGGGAGGAAACCGGAGCACCCGGAGGAAACCCACGCAGACACGGGGAGAACGTGCAAACTCCACACAGTCAGTCGCCTGAGGCGGGAAATTTGAAAAATGTATCAAGAGTCTTGCTATGTGCATTTCATAAAACCATGTCAGCAAATGCCTCTACTGCTAATTGCACATGAAGTTTTGTATTTTTGTTGCTTTATCCTTCCATTATCTTGCCTGGTAAAGTACCTTGGTTTAATTTTATCCAGATTGTAAGGAGCCTAACTGTAATAGACAGGTTCTTAGCAACAATGGATGGTATGGTGGGCATTTGTTAGCTTTCACTATCAAGTACAATTTATACAACAGGTCACAGGAGTCAGATTTACTGTGAAATTAGAATGGAATAGCAGCATGCTATAGCTTTTTTTTTCAGGAAAAAAATAGTTTTTTTTTCCTCAGAACATTTTTATAACAAAAGCATTACGGACTTTCCTTTTCCCTGACACAATATTACAAAACACTTTGATAATAAAAGCAAAATGCTCTGGATGCTGGAGATCTGAAAATATAAACAAACACTGGGACAACCTCAGGAGGTGTGGCAACGTCTGTGGAGAGAGAAACAAAGTTGACATCGGGTCCAATATGACTCTTCTGCAAAGATCTTGGGCTTACAATGTCGTCATATAAGACTCCAGCAGCTCACTTTTTCAGTGCACAAACATTTCGACCTTAACTATACCTGATAAATATCATGATGGCATTTGCAAAGTTTCACCATGGGCCATTCTGAACAACCACTGAAGGAGAATAAGTAGAATAGACTGAACCTCAAAAATGGAAGTCCTGTTAAACATTTAATTCTTCATAGCACGATTCTCTTTCCTCACCTCCAGGTCGTTCGTGTGCCCCATCAGTATGGAGAAGCATAGCAATGGGCATTCCAACATTTTTTGACCGTCCAGCCACAACAACATTCTTTCCAAGAGTTGCAATTCCTGGATGGAAAACATTATCCTGTTAGAGAACTGCCACAACTTGTATGATGAAATATTGACCACACATCTCTCACACGACAATGCAGTTTTTGCCAAGGCTGCAATCTGATGAAACCTGATTAGGGGAGGTGATTGCCTCGTGGTATTATTGCTGAACTGTTAATCCAAAGACCAATAAAGGTCACGTTCAGGGGACTCAGGTTCAAATGCCATCAGAGCAGAATGGTGGAATGTGAATTCAACAAAGACCTGCAATCAAGGAGTCTAACAATCAATCTGAAACTATTGTTTATTATCAGAAAAACCCATCCAGCTCAAAAATATCTTTGAGGAATGCAAGTTGACGTCGTTACCTGGTCTGGACTACGTGCGACTCCAGACCCACAGCAATATGGAGGACTCAATTAAGGATGGGTAAGAATTGCTCATCTACAATGTGATGCCCTCATTCCATTAATGAATAAAAAAGAGCTAACTAATCCAGCCACCACCTTAAAAAAATTGTATTCATCTCTCCAGAATAACAACTCTGCCTTGTCCCTCCAGAGAACCAAGGGTCCGAACTGTGGCTTCTCTTCTAGGCTGACTGAAAAAAAAACTGTTGATTGTTTCCTGAAATATGAAAAATTATCCTCGTACCCTCCCGCCCTCGCCCATCGAAAACTCTTGTTTCCCTGTTCTATTACGTACAATACATTTGGCTGAAGTTCCCCTAATTGTACATTTTTGCACTGTGTGTCAACACCAAGATTATGTTTTTTGGTGATCTAAGTCAAGGGAATTTCTGTTCCTTCAGACAAGCAAAGGGAACACTGGCAGAGCCCTTGGTTTATCCCCATATTTGAAAATAGTAATCCACCTCAATTGCACTAAACTTGGTCTATTTTAAATAGATCAGGTTTTGAAACAAAAAAAAAAATTTGAATAGACATGAAACATTTCAGAAATCAAGCAATGTACAAGTAAGTGTGTTTATACATCTCTGCTCAAATAACCAATTGTTATAAAGTACTTCAGCAACATTTTATTTAAGATTACCTGTTCTTTGGATTATTTCCCACACTCCCCAAGGTGTAGCAGGCAGCATCGACTTCTGATCCAGACACATGCGACCTACATTGATCACGTGAAATCCATCCACATCCTTGGTAGGGGACACTGCATTACAGATCTTGCGTTCATCGAGGTGTTCTAGGAAAATGAAATGAATGAACATTTACAAGCGTAAATTAGCAGTACATAGAGCCTATGTGCATCACTTATTTTTTTTTTTAGAAAATATAAAAGAAAAGATTCCAACTGGTCTATAAAATGAAGAGTGTTCCAATTTAACAATTTAATAAGCATGAAACTGAGCTGTGTTATTCTAAACATTTCAACAGTTGCTTCCAGGAGGAAAAGAACAAGGCAGAAAGGAAATAGAAGGACATGTTGATGGTTGAAATGAAAAAATTGAAAAAATTGTGAGCATGTACATGGCAGAGACCCTTTGGGCCAAAATGATCTGTTACTGTGTCATAAATGCAAGATTTTTAATATTCGCACAGGTCCCACTCCTCTCACAACAGAATGAAACAGTGATTTCACCACAGGAGTTTTTCAGGAGAAAAACTGAAGCATAATACTCAAAATACTAAAGATGGTTCTACTGTATTTTAAACTTCATTTTTACTACATACAATGGTAAAGAAAGCAGAATTCTGTTCCTAATAGCAGGTTGATATTCAATAGGATAGCAATAAGTCAAAAGGCAGTGAAGTAGCAATCCCAAAGTGCCATGAGGTACAGTAAACAAGAAATAAAACTGGTAATACTAGTCAAGCAATTCTTCTGCTCCATGTCTTCTCATCTGCCAATGGCATTTAAAATTTCATCTCCAATGCATTCCCCTCACTTGCAAAAATATCAACTGACATTTAGTAAATGGCAGTCAATGGAATAAGAGGGAAAATTCAATGACCACAGCAAGATAACAAAGCATTTCCACCAATTTTGCAGTCAGCCCCCTGAGCATAATATACTACCATTAATTTTGGACATCGACCGGTATGGTAAATGTTCCTTGGTATTAAATCGGAAAATAGAGGTTGGCTGTTCAGCTATTCAAGTGTTTTCAATCATTCTGTCATGGGAGATCATCTAGCTCAGCTTATCTGTATATCCCTGAAGAATCTCACATCTAGGATTTCCTTTTCTCTTCCTATCCGAAATGTGATGACTAAGATTTCAAAGTTCTCGAGGGGGAGGGAGGGAACTCAAAAGGGATTTGTCACCCATTGGACGAAGAAATTACTCATCTTAACCCTAAATTTTGAGATACATGATGCTGGTTGAATGTTCTTTTTAGTTAACTCCTGTTTTAGCGATCATGACATGCTACACTTGAAAAATCAATCACAAATGACAGTTTCTGGGTTGGGACCCCTGAAGGAAGATTTTTTTCTTAAATAAAAAACAAACAAACAAACAGTTGTCAAATGTTCTTTCTTTTCCCCCTTTAAATTCATCCGAGCGCCTCTATTCACAGTTTGGTCACGCGGATCTCAATACAACTTTTAGGCATCTTTATATTCCCATACAAGGTGGTGCAAATAAGACAGTAAAGAGTCAGTCTGGGTGCTCCAATTCAACTGTTTACAGACTGTTAAAGATACGATCTGGTTTCATAACATTCTTGGGGAGAGGAGGAAAATACATTTGGTAAGTTTCTTTGGGAAATCTGGAGCATAAAAATCCTAATTATTGGAATGTCTATGTTGGTTCTTGACATGTGCCCAGATCTGTAACTGGACAGTGACAAAGACTGCTGTTGATCTTTTAAGCAGTGACATAGCAAACAGCACCAATGGCCAAAAGCTTGGCAAAACCATAAACACATGCAATTTAATGTAATGTGATTTACATTAGAAAAAAAAGTGAGCATCCAGATAAATGGTGGGGATGAGGAAAAGACTCTTTCACCAAGTGACTGAATTAATTCCACGACATCAGAATTACTGGATGAAATAAGAACTGAGGAAATGATGATTGCATCTTTGAACAAAGTTGCAACAGGGGCAAGAAGCACACCAGTTAGTACTGGACTGAGCTGGTAATGAGCCTGCACATTGACAATTAATCAGATGGCTTCACGCTGTCTTGAAAACATCTTCAGATGTATTACTTCATGTGAGGCACAGTTAACAACCTTTTCACATGCAATATTCAAAAATGTAGAAAACAAACCGATAAAGAACAAACAAACATTTGAGCTGGGCGTGTCGTGGAATGAAAATTGCCTTGCACTCAAGTCAGAGTATCTCTCAGATATCAAAACTCCAGCTGCACACAACGTAAAAAAACAAAACTTAAAAAAAAAATGGGTTCACCAAGGCAAGTGGTTAAAATTGTTTCTGAATAATAATACAAAAAGGCCTACTTTACATGGAATTCCAATTTTATTAAAAAAAAAGCTTTCAAACAAAGTCCTTGCAGTTTTTTGTCCAATAACTAACTTCAGTTGTGCTGCACTATAACATCTTTGATGTGAAAAACTAAGTGATATAAATTCAAATCTAGTTTAAAACAATTAAGAACAGGATTGTTAAGAAAATGTGGAGAAATCCTTATTCATTTAAGCATTTCTTAGGCATGATTAAAATTTGGCAGCTATATGTTCCAGCTACTCAAATAATTGATTTGAATACAACTCAAAAACAACCCAAAAAGAAAAACAAAACATGTTTATTTGATTAAATAGAACTACTAAGTATTCAGATCAAACACAAGAGCTCACTTGAGTACCACACTCTTACCAGGCAGAGGTAGCTGTACAAGCAAACCATCAACTTCATCATCATTGTTGAGCTTATCAATCAGCTGGAGTACTTCTTCCTCAGTGATGCTGGCTGGTTTCAGAATGGTCTCACTCGTGATACCTGTTTAATAAAGCAAAATAACTATTACTACAATGAAACATCCAAAATTCAAATCGGCACTGTCAGTCAATGATCATACCAGCCTGTTCTACCAACTTATTGCCTATTGTTACCCTGAACTCAAGTCTGTCAAAATTTAGTCAGCAAATGGTATGGTAAAGTAAAGCAAAGCAAAGCAAAGCATTGCCCAAGTTGGAAAACTGAAATATGACAAGATCATAGACATGCTGAAAGGTCTGATAGCATGAGTGGAGATAGGGACAGAGTTAAATGTTTCAGTTTGACAAAGTTTCATCAAAACAAGGAAGTGATTGGAGATGTGGCACTTCTGAAAACTTGATGCAGAGAAAAAGGAGACGTTAATATGACAAAAAGAAAACTCCGCTGATACTGTGAAAACTATGGAATGCATCGGGGTGGAAGGTAGCAAATGTGAGATAACTGGACAAGTGAAAGCCAAAGATAGCCCTAAGAATGTTAAAACAAGGAACCAAAGTAAATGACTGTTATAGAAAATCATAAACAAGCACAAAACAGAACAAGGTTCTCAAAGGCTGTCAACAAAGGACCTTGAAGTCATCCTCAACACTTTAGAACTATGGTTAGTGGACTTCCAGTCACGTGAGCCTACTCCCAAGATACTCCTCTTCAGTTTTTGCTTCTGGATATAGTCAACGTATGTGCACCTTCAGAAAAAGAGCTACGGCTACACACACTTTACACACCAGAGCCTGGCCGCACTCAAAAGCCACTGAGACACTCCTTTAGCACATCATTCACTATACAGACATCAAAAGCTGATTTTTCTCTTCTCACTTGGGGCCACCTCTCCAACTGTTAGCAGCAAGCTCAGATGTGGAACGAATCAGCAATCTTGTCCCTGTGTCTGATGCAGCTTCGCACTGAGCAATCGGGAAAGCTAAGAATCATTTAAATAGAAACATGAACAAAACCAAATCAAGTGTTAGTGGAGAAGTTGGGAGCAAGGGAATAACAACAGCTACATTTCTTTGAATAAGAAAACTTGGCAACACTTTTACACAGCATTTGTTTGGACAGCTGAAGTACTTTTATTTTTACAAAGTGTAGCTGCTGTCACAACGTCAGAAATACAGCAATCAATTTACACACAGCAATGTCCAGACAAAAAAACAAACAGTGTGATATTAAACAAATGAGTGATAACAATGGAATGATCAATAGTCATAAAGTGGCACATCCACCACCAGTGGTGCAGCTCAAGTTGGGATTGCTCAGACACCCTGAATTAGAAGAATGCTGCAAGATCTTAAAATGGTTTAAAAAGAACAAATATTTTAAAGGTGAAAGCCAGTGTAGGTCATTAAGCACATGGCAGAGGAGAAAAACAGGGGTGCCAAGAGTTTGGATAGAGAGAGTTTCTAAAGATATCAAGTTTAAGAGGGCATTGGATGGATGCTAGAATTAGCGAGGCCATCACGATGCGTTGGAGTAGACAATTCAAGAGCTACTAAAAGCACCAATGAGATTTTTAAATTAAAGTTAGCACGAACAGGAGTGAATAACACAGACATGGAAGCAGGAGATCTGAGCACTCAAAGTTAGTCCACTGTGACATATGTCACTGTGGACTAATTTTGGCACAAACCTGTGCCTAAATTGAAAGTCCTTTAGAATTGACATGATTGCCATTTGCCAAGTCACAAAGTACCTAATACTATGCCTTTAAGCAAGCCAGTTGTTTTATTTTTAAGATACTATTATTGCAAACCATATATTCTCATCTTTTCTCACCTAAACCCCCTGATCTTTTCTTCCCCTTGTGCTTTTTGATTGTGCATTAAAATTTATTTCATTTAAAAACTTACTTGGCTCACTTCAAAAGCAGCTTTTGGCCTACAGATGGAAGTTATCACATTTACTTGATAATGTTCTGGCTGTGGTGAAACCCAGACGACAATTTTATACCACCATCATCTGATGCTACTAGTACCTGGAATCGTTCAGAGACTAAACTAGTTTTAAAAAGGCAAACATTGACTTAAGATAGTTGCAGTGGTCACCTGACCAACCTCAGGAAACATTGAGTAAGAATCAATATTAACTGTTATAATCTAATGATCCGAATCTAAGGCTTGAGTCACACTTATCGGAAAGTTACACAGAATTTAAATTCTATATTATCATTAGCTTTCTGAAAACTTGATTCGTCTGTGAAAAACGTGTCCACAAAACCCCACACCTTAAGTACGTTTCAGGAACAACGGAATGGGGGTTGCTGGTTAAAATTCCTTCGTAACACCACCTTAAAAAGATGGCCAAATGATATTGTCATTGTTCCCAAGTGACAAAATCTATTCTTCATAGTGGCAGGAAATGTCTTAAATTCCAACTGACATTAAAACTGAAGGATTTCTTTCATCACTGGTGTTGTGTGAAACAGAATACTTGGATAAAAATGAACACAATACACTGAAATCCATACCTACATCAGCAGCAGCTTTTGTTTTGTTTTTCACATAGGAATGACTGGCTGGATTGTCTCCAATTAGAACAACACTGAGATGTGGTCTCCGATTGCCGTCAGCAACCCAGTTCTCCACATCAACCTTGGCCTCTCTTTGGATTTGCCTCGCAAGCCTTCTTCCAGAGATGACTACCGCCTCATTTCTGAAATTAAAATAGGCCAATAAAAATAAGCTCAAGGAAAATGTAGATTTTGAAAGTTTTCATTTGGAGGCCAAATTAGTCATAACATTTCTAACATGACATGAATATCTTAACAGGAAGAAAGGAATCGGAAGCAGGAATAGGTCTTTCAGCTGGTTTACCACACAGTAAAATCACTGCTGACCCAATTAGGGTCTCAACTCCAGCTTCATTTGTGTAATAAAAAGTTACCCAATTTAATGGCTCAGCCTCCATCAATTTCTGGCTAGAAAAATTCCTTAGATCAAAGAGAAACAAATGCTCCGTCTTAAAAATTAGACAGCTTGGTTTTGAAAATGTTCCCAAGTTCTAGACACCACCACGAGAAAGATTTGGCTTATATGCATTCTATTGATTCTATGGGTGAGTACTTGATACGGCTAACATAAAAGTGAAACTCGTGGTTGGGACAACAATAGCAACTTTCATCTGTGCAGGCCTTGAATGCAGTAACAGTTACACACACGACATGTTTGGGGCTCATTGCAGTGTAGTGGCAGTGATCCTATCTGAGCAAGGACACGAAGATTCAAGTCACATTTATCCAAAGGGTTTTCATGAACATCTTGGAACAGGTGGATGAAACAATAGGTAGGTCATTGGATTGCTAGTCTGACCATCACAGCTGATGCTAACCATAACTCCAGCTGATTGTCAACTTGTGCAGCAAGTGGAAGAAAGTCAATCACATAATATCACTCCCTTGAAGGTGTCATGAAGGGATATGAAACATAGGATCTACTTTTAATCTGATTTAAATATTTACAAGCAAAACAGAATTAAAAACAGAAAGTGCAACGCACGTGCAATTTTCAATCTGTAGTTCAATAGCAAGATTGTGGTGCCACAGTTAATCTCAGTGAAGCAGCTGAAAAGACAAAGTTTGGCTTGGATCCCTGCTCCTTGCCTTTATCAAAAGACCTGATTTGGAACGGTGTCTAGGGACTTGGGATGAGAACCAGATCAAATCGGATTCTAATGTTTAAGTGTTCAATGATCTACAGGCACCAATGTCTGAGCTTCTGTTTAACTAGCCACTTTGGTAATAGGAGTAAGTGGCTGCTAGCACTTGCAATGCCTATTTCATAGCAAACCAGGGCTTTAGAAAAGGTGAAGAAAGGTAACCCGGTGACTGAAATGGGTAATACGAATAGAATACTGAACAAACTCCAAGATGGGGAAATAGAGTAACTTCCGAAAAAGCATAGCATCTACATATTAGTGCTTTTTAGCATGAGTTTTCAGGAAGCTAGAACAGGGAAACGAGCAGACACTGCAAAAATCAAAACACGTCAACCCTTCATAGGACATTCGACAAACCTTGGGTGGTATTGTACTCTCACACAGATGAGGAAACTGATCTGTCCTGATACTTGAACAATGGCTTTGAAAATACAACCTTCAGTGTGCTGACCTCCAATTATAAACCTCTTGTTCTAGATGGATAGATAGACAGAGAGTGAATTGAAGATGAATCTTAGATCATCGGTTAGGTTTAGGGTGGACCAACAATGCTGGACTACGTAATTTCTTGATTCCGAATATGCCCCACGTAATTACCAGCACTCGTCACTCAAACAAAATAGTCTCCAAAAACAAAAAAAGGAACAGTTACTCCCAGTAGAATGTGCTGGAGGGACATGGCTGCAAACACAAAGCTGTGCATGCTTAAAATCACAATGAGGAAGCTTGCTATACACTGAGCTAACTTTTCAGTATTCACAGTTAATCATGAATTTTAATTATGATGATATTAACTGTAATTGAAGATTGCAAATCAAATAGCAATGATTAAAACGATAGCCCTAAAAGAACTTTATGCATGGTAAAAGAAATGGTTCAATATAGGTGTTTTGTGCAGGAAGAGCTGAAGTATCCATGGCAATGATTGTAACTATCCCTTACCATGTCACTTCACTAACTAAAAATGACGTTTTATGCATTTCAACACTTAGATTTCTCCATGAACTGGAGCCACATAGATCTTTCTCAGCAGTATAACTCACGGTTCCTGGAAACCGATAGAACTGTCCAACCTCCAGATTTAGAATCGACAGCTGTTATTTGGAAGCTTACCTTTAAAGAAGCCCGAAGACTTAAAAAGGATGGCAATTAGAGATCGTCAAATAAGGACTGCATTACTACGTCTTGAACAGAATGAGTTTTCAACACAAGCTTTTATTAAAAGCCTTCTGAGAAATCAATAGCACTGGCTAATGCAATTATTTGCTCTGCACTGAGTTTTCCATTGAGTACCATGGTTTCATCCAGAGCCACAAAATAATAGTCTGAAAATCTATATATTCATGCAAGTTCACATGCAAACCAAAAACGATATAATCTTTGAGGTGTTCTTCTTACAATCCATTCGCTATCACTGTACAAAAGGAAGTGGATTAGAATCTTGATAAAAGTTGGGATCCAAATATCAAACTGGGGACTTAACTAAGCGACGGCAGACGAACAGATGAATGAGACCCAATTTAAAGTTTGGCACCAAACAAAACGGAAAACCGATGGAGCTCGAAATTTAGTTTTGTTGGGGGAAAAAAAATTGGCTCAACTGCAACATCGGAATTCCTTCGGGTAGAATATAAAGATGTCGTCGGACAAATACAAAATACACTTGAATATTCATGAGAGGAACTCGCCTAATTAACAGAATGTTGGTCAGATTACTTTCTTTTTGTGCTGTTTGAAAGGGGTTGTTAACTTTTCACTCACCACCTCCCCAACCCGCCCCCCCCCCAAAAAAAAACAAATTGCGGGCACAAACCGTCTACAATAACAACACTTCCAAGAACTACTGAATGAACGAACGCGTTAACTTCTTTTCTCTCGCCCTCATACCAAATGCGGAGTTGAAATAGGGGGAGCGGAAACGTGCAGATCGCAGAAATTTTAATCCCGTGTCGCCCTGGGAAGTTTAGTGCTGGGACCCGCAGTCAATGCGGATCACGTTGACCGGCATTCAGATCACTCTAGCGTAAGTAGATGGAGATATTTCATCATGCATCAGCAGCCTCATGTCCGGCGCCTATCAAACAAGAAAGATGGGGTTTTCTCCTCCCACTGCACGCAAAAACCGGCAACCACATCCTCAACCTGCGACATGAAACGGGGGAGGGGGTGGGGGAAGATACCGACCTAAAGCCGCTCAGGTGAAGCTGGCGGTGAAAACAGAGCCTCCCCAGGCTGCTGCGAAAAAGCCAGCTGCTATGTGCCATGCTTCTACTTGCGTTGACCAGACACAGAAGGATATTCTCCACCGCCTTTTACATCTCCTTGACGTCCGCAAAAGGCGGGTTGGAGGTTGTTAACCCCCGCCCCTGGCGGAACCCAATTGGCTGCCCCGTGCCAACGTCACCCCCGGCGAGCCCCCTGCTGATGTGCCTGTCCGTCAACTGTTTCCATTTCGGTTACCGCGCAACAAACATTACGTCACCAGTTTTGACGTTCCCTGACCTCTTGCGGCGGGAGAGGGCGAGTCAGGCATGTTCATAGCGCTTCTGCAAGAGAATTACAGCCACGGTGGCTCTGATTTGGGAAAACAAGATGGTTTGTGCTGCGTGGAAGTTCGTTTTACACCGTGAATAAACGATGGAACCGACATGAGGCTGCCACAGGCTTCTTTCACGACCCCTCAGATCTACCATCCACTCCAAGACAACCAACATGATCTCACTTATATTGCAACTAGCGATCATTTAGCTATGTTTAATATTTCAATGAGTCCTCTTTACTCCGCCGAACTGCAAAATAGCATACGTCATGTCAAGAACAAAACCTCCACCGTTCACCGTGATCAAACAACGTCCAATACCTAAACATTAGTCACTGATTATTAGGCAAAAGTGTAGTTCTAAATACCGTAGTCGCCACCGCCGGGAGAGTCTTCGAAGACTCATCGGCACAGATGACGACCTTCTTCCATTCCAGTTTTGAGTAAACTAGCCAATGCTGGATCGAGACAGCGTAAAAGTGGAGATGGGATGCCTGAGGTTTTGTGTTTGGCCTGCACCAGCACGTTTGGAAATGGTCAATAGGCACAGATAATTCTCTGGCGTGATAGTGCAGGAGATCTATTTCAGGTCATGGACAGGTTGTATTTCTTCGGGAAGACTGCGCGTTCCGGAAATGTTTCTTTTGCTGCTGCTTGCCGCTTGTACGTGAAAAGGCAGAGGGAAAGGGTTTGATTAACTCGTACCTCTATTCTGGATTGATAAGCGTCAGATAGTGCAACGCCTATTCTGCTATTTTGATCCACCACACAGCCATGATGCTTCCTATTGATGTGGACCTCGTGCATAGGAAAAGCTATGCACAGGAAACTATTCAGGCTATATCCGTTTAAAGACTTCCTAGTTATGTTCCCACGCGGAGGTTTTTTTTAAACGCTGTCTCATTGTTCGAGCCGCTGGAACTTCCATTGGCATAACTGATCAAGATTTTGTTATTCTGAGGTAACCTTCATTGCTGTCCACTACACCATCAATTTTGTTGTCATCTGCGAACTTACTAACCCTACCTCGTACATTCACACCCAAATCACTTATATAAATAAGGAAAAGCCGTAGAGCCAGCATTGATCCTTGTTGCACACCACTGGTCACAGGCCTCCAGTCTGACAACTCTCCATCAGCCGGTCTTCTACCTTCAAGCTAGTTATGTATCCAAAAGACGAGCTCTCTCTGGATTCCATATGATCTAATCTTGCTAACCAGTCTACCACTGAAGTTGATCCAGACATTCACTGTGCTACCTTCAATTGTGTCATTTCTAAAAATTAAACTCCCCGTGCACAATGGCATGTTGACTATCCCCAATCATTCCTTGCTTTTCCAAATGCAAATTAATCTTGTGCCTCAATCTTCTCCAATAACTTATCCAGTGACATCAGGTTAACTAGTTTGTAGTCCCCTGGCTTTTCCTTACCACCTTCCTTAAATAACATATTAGCCACCCTCATTTTCCAGTACCTCATCCATAGATATCAACAATACAAATATCGCAGCAGGACTCAATCACCTACCTAGTTTCCTACGAAGATTGGCAAAAACCAGTAGACAATGAATCATTTCACATTATTTGAAACGCATTCAAATCCCCTTATGTTCCAACAGTGGTAGTATCTGTACTTCTGAATGAGGACAGGTTCAAGCACCACCTTGCCCACAGATATTAAATATCATCTCTGATGATTACAATGAGCAAGTCTGACTTAGGGAAATCTGTTTTTCTGACCCTGATATCCAATAGTTATATGCAGCAAGGCTCTTACAGTCATATCCTGATGTCAGAGGCATGAGAACCAAGTTCAGGTCACACCTCGGAAGAGGGTTAACAACTTGACCTTGTCTAAACGTTTTCCAGCCAACAGCCAGACATTTCATGGCAGCAAATATGTCAAGGTCACAGATGTACATCACAGAAACAGACTCTTCAGTGCAACTCACCCGTACTGACCAGATATCCCAACCCAATCTAGTCCCACCTGCCACCACCCGGCCCCTCTCTCCAAACTCTTCCTATTCACATACCCATCCAGATGCCTTATAAATTTTGCAATTATACTTGCCTCCACCACTTCCTCTGGCAGCCCAGTCGACCCTCACACACACCACCTTTGAGTGAAAAAGTTGCCCTTAGGCCCCTTTTATATCTTACCCCTCTCACCCTAAACCATGCCCTCGCGTTCTGGACTCCCTCACCCCAGGGAAAAGACCTTGTCTATTTATTGTATTCGTGCCTCTCAAATTTTATAAACCTCTATAAAAGGTAATCTCTCCGCCTCCGACACTCCAGGGAAAACAGCCTTCGGTTACTCAACCTCTCCCTATAGCTCAAACCCTCGAACCCTGGCAACATCCTTGAAAGTCTTTTCAGAACCCTTTCGAGTTTCACAGCATCTTTCCAGTAGGAAGACCAGAATTGCAGACATTCCAAAAAAAATGGCCTAACCAATATCCTGTACAGTTGCAACATTACAGCCCAACTCCTGTCTTCAATACTTTGACCAAAGGAAAGCATATCAAACACCTTCTTCACTATCCTATCCATCGGAGACTCCACTTTCAAAGAACTATAAACCTGCACTCCAAGGACTTAGTACTCCATAGGAACTTACCATTCAGTGTATATTGTGCTAAGATTTGCTTTCCCAAAATGCAGCACCTTGCACTTATCTAAGACTCCATCTGCCACTCCTCAGCCCATTAGCTAATCTGATCAAGATCCCATTGTAATCAGAGGTAACCTTCTTCGCTGTGCACTACATCTCCAATTTTGGTGTAATCTGCAAACTTACAAAACGATGTCGTAAGTTCACATCCAATATCATTTTTAGAAATGACAAAAAGTAGTGGACCCAGCATCGATCCACTGGTCACAGGCCTCCAAGCTGAAAAACCCTCCACCACAACCTTGTCTTCTACCTGTGAGCCAGGTCTGTACGCAAATGGAGAGTTCTCCCTGTATACCATGAGCTCTAGCCTTGCTAACTACTCTCCCATGGGGAACCTTGTCGAACACCTTACTGAAGTCCACATAAAGTCTATGTCCTGACATGAACTGTCATACTGCTGAAAAATTCTATTTTGGAACCAAATACTGGTACAGGCAATACCACCTAAAAGGAACACCTTGACATCAGCTGGTAAGGCATGGCAAAGGATTGGGAGACAAACTGACAATGCAAAACAAAACAAAAAGAAAAAAAAGGAACACAAGCCCTTTTTTTCCCCCCTCAAAAAGGAGCACTTGTGGTTCTTGAATCCTGCAAAATTTTTCACCAACTACCCAATTTAGCTACTCTGAATTTTGACTAACTACATCATAAAACCTTCATGTTTTCATCCTGGCATGGAAATAAAGATTGCAGTCCAACCATGGCTGTCCCTTCAAATCACCCATAAAACGTTTTTGCAATCTGTGATAATGTTATGCCAAAACAGGACAAAACCCCCAAAATCTATACATTCATTGTAACTAGTTAGCTTTTTTTCTAGGATACAAAATTGCAACAAGTGTATAGTAACGTGGATTGCCATAAAGTCTGCACCATCTGTTGACTTGATCATTTTATTTTGCCATGTCCTTCCAAACCCATTTAGTCATTTTAAAATGTCTTGTGAAATTTAATCTACCACTGAACCACCAATTTCCACTGATACAACTGGTGTCTTCTGAAGGTCAGCATTTGTCACATAACAATATCTTCAAGCCCGATCAGCAGGTTTGGAAAGGTGTCCTGCACAACCAAGTCTAGAATAAATCAAGAAAACCAGAAGGGGGGATCCAAGATGGCGGCGACCCAGTAAGACTGAGTCTATAGTGCTCCTCCCAAGACTTGGGCACAGTGGGTCACCTACCCCCTACCAAGCTCACCAAATCATTTATAAATCATTTATAATAGTTTAGTAACTCAATTAGTTGTGTAATATTATATTTAAACAACTTAATCCTAAGTTAAAATGACTAAAGGGAAGGGAGCCCGCAGCTCTCAGCAAGCAGGAACCCCTCCCCCACACTCTCCAGCTGCAGCAGAGGCGTCCACAGCCGCCCCGGGGGACTTCCTACAGTAGCAAGTCTTGCAGAAATGCTTTCCAAGCTTGACTCGAAGATCGATGCTTTTATCGTCGAATCCAGAAACCGTTGGGAGTCGCTCTCGGCCGCGCTGCAGAAGCACGACCGTGAGATTGAAGAAATTCAACGCCGAGTCGGAGGGGCGGAGCTAAAGGCCGCGACCTCCGAGACAACCGCTCAATCGGCCGTGGATCAGGTCCGGACTCTCGAGCAGCGAGTCCGGACCTTGGAAAATCATATTGACGACCTGGATAATCGAGGTCGCCGAAAAAATATTCGTTTGCTGGGCCTTCCCGAACGGGAAGAGGAAGGCCAGCTTACAGCATTCCTGGAGCAGTGGCTGCCACAACTTTTAAATCAGCAAGCTGGATCAGGCCAGGTAAGGGTGGAATGGGCCTACCGGGTAGCAATACGCGGGCCCGGCTCGAACCAGCGCCCACGCCCGGTCCTGTTCCGGCTGCAGAGCTACAAGGAGAGGCAGATACTCCTAGAAGCCTCTAGAAATCTCGGAAAAGACCCCCAAGCTATGATCTACAAAGGATCCAAGATCATGCTATTTCAGGACTTTTCCCCGGCTCTGGTTCGAAAGAGGAAGGCATTCGACGAGGCGAAGAAGCGTTTAAGGGACTTAAATGTTCAGTACTCCTTACGCTACCCAGCGATGTTACGCTTTAACCATGAAGGATCCGTATATAACTTTGGATCACCAGAAAAGGCTAAGGAATTCTTGGACTCTCTTAGATAAACTGTAGGACATAATGGATGTTGGTCTGCCTTCCCCCCCCCCTGCTTTGGTTTATATCCCCTCCCTTTTTTTTTCCTACCTTACTGCTTAATATTATCATGGGGGGTGGGGAGAGGGATTTGATTTTCTCCCCCCCCCCCCTTGGAGTTGTTTTCTGTTATTATTTTATGTATATATGAGGGATGTATGTATATGTGTGTGTATGTATGTATATATATATATATATGTGTGTATGTGTATGTATATATATGTATATATATATATAAGCTGGGGGATTTGGTTAATGTTGGTGGGGGGAGGTGGTTACCTTATTCGATTTTACCTCTGTCTTTAGGAGCGGAGTTGTTTTTCCCTTCGTTATTTTGTATTATCATATTTAATTATTATTTGTTGAAGTAATTTTATAGTTATATGTTTATATATGGTACTAACATTACCAAATATACCCAGGTGTTGGTATGGGTGGGGGTGGGGTGCTCACTGTTAACTCTAGCTTTGTATTATATTTGAATTCTCCTCATTTTATTGAGGAGTGCCTGGGTCAAGGGTGGGGCATTGGTTGGGAGAGGATATGAGGGACTTTTGGAGAGGAAGTGACGCCCCCTGGGAACAAGGGGGAAAGTCTCCATTTAGATACGTTTTATATTTTTTTTATTTAGAAATAGTTTTTTACTGTATTGTTGTGGGTGTATTAAAGAGGCTTTATTTTTGTAAATTTTACATGTTCCACGCTCGGGATGTTCTGGATAGGGTTCCCCCTCCCGAGGGGTCTCGGATTGGCCCAGAGGATTATGGTTGATCAGTCGGTTAAGTGGTGCACCTGGAATGTCAAGGGGAGTAATTCGCCACTTAAAAGGAAGAAAATATTATCAAATCTTAAGAAGGAAAGAGTTGATATAGCTCTCCTACAGGAGACACACCTGTCAGATAAAGAACACTTGAAATTACGACAGGGCGGATTTGATCAGGCCTTTTTTTCTTCTTTTAACTCAAAAAGCAGGGGAGTTGTTATTCTTGTTCGGAAGAATTTCCCTTTCAAAATCCTAAAGCAGATAAAAGACGAATCTGGACGATATATCTTGATTAAAGCCCTCATAAATGGAGAGGAATATGGGATTTTAAATTTGTACTGCCCCCCCGGCACACCCCTTTAAATTTATAACGGAAGCCTTTTCAAAATTGATGGCTTTTGATGCCCGTCATATAATTATAGGGGGAGACTTTAATTGTATTATGGATCCGGAAATAGACAGGATTCCCAAGAGTACTGCAGGAGTATCTTCCAGATCTAGACAATTGATGGATCTGAACAAAGAATTAGGATTAGTAGATGTATGGAGATGTCTTCATCCACAGGGTAGAGATTTTTCTTTCTACTCTAATCCACATAAATGTCATACCAGAATTGATATGTTTTTTGCCCCCTCGATTTTTTTAAATTCCATATCATCCTGTAAAATAGGTAATATAGCAATTTCTGACCACGCTGCTGTATATATGGAAACTAAGGCGAGGAACAGTGGGACATCCCCTCGGCATTGGCGTATGGACCCCTTCTTAATGAAAGATAGTAAATTTGTAAAGTACTTCTCTCAAGAATTTAAAACTTTTTTAGAAATTAATTCAGGTACAGCTAGCAACCCGTCAATGATGTGGGAGACCATCAAAGCATACATGCGAGGCTTGATCATCTCCTACTCAGCGACCCAGAAGAAATTAAAGGGAGAACAACAGCGTCTGCTTGAAGCCCGCTTAAAAGCGGCTGAAACAGCATACACTGATAGACCTTCTATTATTAAACTGCAAAGGATTACAGCTCTTAGGACAGCTCTAAACACTACACTTATTCAAACGGCTAAGAGGGAAATATTATTTGCAAAGCAAAGGTTATATGAATATGGCGACAAACCGGGTAGATACTTAGCATTTCTTGCAAAGAAAAAAAAGGCCCCTCAGACTATTATGTCTATCAAGGAAAGTACGGGTATTTTGACTCATGATCATAAAAAGATTAATGCGACCTTTAGAGAATTCTATTCTGAGTTATATAAATCACAGGATTGTGAAGATAGGACGAAGAGGATGCAGTCATTTTTTAAAAATTTGACTTTTCCAGACCTAACTCCGGAACAAGTATCGGTCCTAAATGCTCCTCTTACACCCCAAGAAATAGTTGATGCAATTAGGCACCTTCAAAATGGGAAGGCGCCGGGCCCAGATGGCTTTCAAGCTGAATTCTATAAAGAATTTACAGAAATACTGGTTGGTCCACTTATGGACATGTATAACTATGCATATAGTCAGGGCTGTCTCCCGCCTTCGCTGAAAGAGGCAAATATCTCTCTTATCCTTAAAAAAGGAAAGGACCCAGAAGATTGTACATCATACAGACCAATATCCTTGCTGAATGGAGATTTTAAAATCCTCTCTAAAACGTTAGCACTGAGACTAGAAAGGATACTGCCACATATTATAAAGGAGGATCAGACGGGGTTTATTAAGGGCCGTAGATCATCCAATAATGTTAGAAGGGCTCTGAATATGATTCAAGCTTGTCATCAGGGAAAGATACCAGGAGTAGTGGTTTCATTAGACGCGGAAAAGGCATTTGATAGGGTCGAATGGTCATATTTGTTTTACACATTGGAGAGGTTTGGTGTTGGACAGGTGTTTACCAAATGGATCTCAACATTGTATAGTGATCCCAAAGCAGTTGTGGTTACCAATGGATTAGGCTCGGATAGTTTCAGTGTGGGTAGGGGCTGCCGTCAGGGATGTCCCCTCTCGCCATTGTTATTCACGTTAATAATTGAACCACTAGCAGAAGCTGTACGAGCTGATCCTAATATAGTGGCCCCAAGGATTAGTACAGGTAAACATAAAATTACCCTTTATGCAGATGATGTTCTTCTATTCCTCAGTAATCCTTTGATGTCCATACCTCGCTTAATCCAAGTTATTAATACATTTAGTGCATTCTCAGGCTATAAAATTAATTTTTCAAAATTGGAGGCTATGCCAATGGGTGGCCTTGCTGTGATACCCCGCTTAGCGGACGGTTCCCTTTTTCCCTTTCGCTGGTCCCTGGAGGGTTTCTTATATTTAGGCATTTTTATTACTCCAGTATTTGGTCAGTTGTATAAGGCTAATTTTGTGTATTTATTGGAAAGGATAAGGCAGGACCTCCAGCGATGGGGAGACCTGCCAATTTCCTGGTTGGGTAGAATAGCATTAATCAAAATGAATATCCTGCCCCGTCTCCTATATCCTATGAGAATGCTTCCGGTGATGCTGCCGAGGACGGCTTTATGTAAATTATACGGCTGGCTGAGTTCCTTTATCTGGAATCATAGGCGGCCCCTCATTAAGCTGAAGAAGCTACAGCTTCCACAGGCAAGGGGTGGATTGGACTTCCCAGATTTTAGGAAATATCAATTAAGTTCCCTATTAAGTTACATAGCTGATTGGGTCTTGTCTGATCCACAATCAATCTGGTTGGACATCGAGGCTTCTCAAGTAAAATACCCACTTATTAACCTTTTATTCTCAGACAAGAGGAAAATCATTACAGATCACTGTAAAAACCCTATAATACTGAATACAATCAAGGCTTGGAATATAATGCGGCAAAATGAGGGTAATTCACATAAAACATCCCCCATGCACCGATAGTGGGAGCATGGGGATTCCAACCGGGGTTAACAGATGCCACTTTTAAACTCTGGAGATCCAGGGGTATCTCATGTCTCAGGGATTTATTTAAAGATGGGGTCCTGATTCTTTCGGACAGCTGCGTCAGAAATTCGGATTACCCAATGGAGACCTCTTTCGATACTTCCAAATTCGAGATTATATACAGAAGAAGACTACGTTATTAGATAGTCTTTATAAATCCAATAGAGAATGTAGTGTCCTACGACCAGTGGGGGTATCTTCCGTCAGTAATATTTATCATTTACTACATGATGAAGTATCAGGAGATATGGATAATCTGCTTAAAACATGGGATCAGGATCTGGGACTAGAAATCTCCACAGAAACGTGGAATGATATCTGGGAAAATGCTAGAAGAATTACTGTTTGTAACAGAACCCAGGCTATCCAGCTGAAGATACTTCATAGGGCCCATATAGCACCGGTTCGATTGGCAAAATTTAAGGCAGGAGCATCTCCAATGTGTCCTAAATGCAAAATAGAGGTGGGCCCTCTTGTACATTGCTTATGGACCTGTCATAAGATCCGTAGATATTGGACTAAAGTAGCAAGTACCCTGACAGAAATTTTAGGAACGGAAATAAAAGTGGACCCCGTATCTCTCCTCTTGGGCTTTTCGAACTTTCCCTCCCTGGACACGTACGGGAAGAGACTATTTTCTATTCTTTCTTTCTGTGCAAGGAAAAATATTTTGATGAACTGGGTGGCGGAGGGCCCCCCTGGACTTTCAAATTGGCACAGACTAATTATGGAATGTATTCCCCTTGACTTCCTTACAAATATGGTGCACCGAAAGACCGAATTATTTTATAAAATATGGCAGCCCTTTTTGAATTACATAAATACAGATATTTCGGCTATCCTAACAAGGGCTTTTATTTAATTTAATTGAGATTACAAACCTGGCTGGTCCGCGGCCCCTCGGGGGAGGAATCCCGCACGAATACGGGTTTTATTATATCTGATGCTAACACATCCCGAGCATGTAAGAGACTTAAATATACACCCTGGTTAGTTGTAGGTTAGATTAGTAGATAGTTGAGTTTTGTTTGTTTTTTTTTTCTTTTCGGGTTTTTTTTTGTTGTTTTGTTTTTTTTGTCAAATTTTGGCTATTGTATATTTGAGCTAATTGTATATCAATGTTTATATCTGAGAGTTTTGTTTATTTTTGTAAACTTGTAAAAATGTTAAATTTCTAATAAAAATATCTATACAAAAAAAAAGAAAACCAGAGGTTCCAACATGAAACATGTCCACAACTCTAAATTTGGCCACTTTCTTTAAGAGTGGTGTCACCTCAGTGCAAAGGTGGAAAGGATCACAGAACACAAGGGAAGTTAAGCAGACAGATACCCCTGTGTGACCATCTCCTAAACAAATGACCTGGGATAAAATGAGCTTCAAAGTTTATGCGAAGATTTGTAGCTCGGGTGCTCGTTGTGGTTCTGTTCGCCGAGCTGGGAATTTGTGTTGCAGACGTTTCGTCCCCTGTCGCGGTGACATCCTCAGTGCTTGGGAGTCTCCTGTGAAGCGCTTCTGTGATGTTTCCTCCGGCATTTATAGTGATTTTGTATCTGCCGCTTCCGGTTGTCAGTTCCAGCTGTCCGCTGCAGTGGCCAGTATATTGGGTCCAGGTTGATGTGCTTATTGATTGAATCTGTGGAGGAGTGCCATGCCTCTAGGAATTCCCTGGCTGTTCTGTTTGGCTTGTCCTGTAATAGTAGTGTTGTCCCAGTCGAACTCATGTTGCTTGTCATTGGAGTGTGTGGCTACTAACGGAACGAGGACATGCCGCAACACATACATCAAGAGCATTTCCGAACTGACAGCCAGACTACTGCAACCACTAGGACTCATAACAGCACACAAACCAACAGCCATTCTCAGACAACTCACCAGGACGAAGGACCCGATACCCAGCATGAGCAAAACCAATGTAGTGTACAAAATCCCATGCAAGGACTGCACAAAACACTACATAGGACAAACAGGGAGACAGCTAGTGATCCGCATCCATGAACACCAACTAGCCACAAAACGACATGACCAGCTATCCTTAGTAGCCACACACTCCGATGACAAGCAACATTAGTTCGACTGGGACAACACTACTATTATAGGACAAGCCAAACAGAACAGCCAGGGAATTCCTAGAGGCATGGCACTCCTCCACAGATTCAATAATAAGCACATCGACCTGGACCCAATATACCGGCCACTGCAGCGGACAGCTGGAACTGACAATCGGAAGCGGCAGTTACAAAATCACTATAAATGCCGGAGGAAACATCACAGAAGTGCTTCACAGGAGGCTCCCAAGGATGTCACCTGGACAGGGGACGAAACGTTTGCAACATATGATCCCAGCTTGGCGAACAGAACCACAATAAAATGAGCTTACTAGGGTAAAGCCACTTCAGAACAATACACTGACAGACTTGACTGAACAGGACATAATGACTGAATTACTAAATGAGAGCAGTGACAGGTACAGGTGACTTCTTGGTAAACGTTTTTCCTTCCCAATAGGTTGTTCAGAATGATCTAGCAGTTACTGCAGTTTCTCCATGGGGAAATCTTCAGGAAGTACATCAATAAGTTCAACTAGTCCAGAGGATTATGAAATGACCAGGAACAAAATTCTTCAAAGGAGATAGGGTAACTTCAGAGTTGAGGGATCTGGACCAGACGGTTTGTATTATTTAGTGAAAACTAGTTATCAGCTAATGGGAGGCTTCTTAAGTTGGCAGACAATGCAATGATGGCAGATGCCTAAGCACCCTTTAGCGCCCAAGAGTAAAGATTAAAGCCTGTAGGATAGTGGATTCTTTTTCCACCATCAAGTCAATCATAAGGTTGATCTTTTAATGCTCAGCCCAAAGTAAGTGAATCTCAGGCTTCAAAATGTTCAGATTTTTAAAAAGGTCATTACCTAAAGGATTACAAATATTCCATGGGTGAATATACCAACAACTGATACATCAGCCTATCTTGGACATGTTAACTGTTGCATGCAAACTATTCATTGGATAACATTTGTTGAAGGCAAATGCTATTTGATATCTTGGCTCGGATTTTTGAATACTCAGCAGGTTAGTGGCAAGACTGATTGGCAAATCACAATGTCCTATGAAAGACATACTGATACAGTGAGAACAAAAAAAAGGCTGAAAATGTGTTGCTGGAGAAGCACAGCAGGTCAGGCAGCATCCAAGGAACAGGAGAATTGACGTTTCGGGCATAAGCCCTTTCTGAACAAAAAAGGCAGCAAATGATATAATAGTTAAGAGGATGCAAGTCACATGAAGGATTCCAAAGACTAACCTATTAAAATACTGTGTATGTGTCAGTTCTGAAGAGTCATCACTGGACTCAATGTTAACTGTACTTCATCTGTACAGATGCTACTAGACTCATTCCACTCCTCCAGCGATTTGTTTTTGTAACAGTTCTTTGCTATTTATAGTTAGTACTAGAAACTCAAGCATCACAAGGTTCACTGACCACAAGCCAAAGACCGATTCATAAATTTAGAAATTTGACTCTTCTTCAAAAAGGGATGCACCAATGAATAAAGCGGACAGGATTTGTCTCAAAAATTTAAGAATGGACTGGAAGACAGAATGACCATACAGACAATACTAAAAAAGGAAATCACTTTTTCAGTGGTTGTATTAAGAAATGCTGACTGTATCACCAGACAAACTTCAAACCAGAGGCTTGAAGTCCATTCTCTTGATGAATTATTACTCATGACATTTCACATGCAGGTGAACAGTGCAGCTCACGTAATAAGTCAGCAACAAATTTTGCCAGGACCTGCAGTGAAGAGCAATTTAAAAAGGAGATCAACAGTCAGTTATTCATTCATTCATTCATTCATTCATTCATTCATTCATTCAATCAGCCCATTACATCTGCACCCTGTGCACTAGATCCCACTAAGTTGGGACAACATGTCAGAAACAATAGTGATTCTTACGTCCCACCTAAGGCAGCAGTGTATTTCAAATTTTAAACTCATGTGCCACCTAACATTTATTGCCCCTGGTCATTTCATACCTTTTCTCACCTGCATAATCATATTCAGCCATTCATGAAAATTATGTACGCTGTGCACTATTAACAGAAACCTAGTGCAATTCACATCTGCAAATAAAATGTACAGCAGCAGCATCTTCCAATGTCCTTGCTTCTCCAGGCAAGATCAATTGCACAAGTGTGAAGTTGGCAATCATGTACAGAAATTCAGGGACTAAGTAGGGCTCCACATGAGCCCTGAAGAAAGCTTGTCCTGTTCACATATTTCTGAAATTACACTTTATTATATTCACCATTAGAAATGTACAGTAAGTCATCTTTCACATATGCTGAAAAAAGTACAGATTTCAGAAGCTGCACATTCAATTGTCAAAGTCAATATGTCCCACTGAACAAAGCATGGCAACCAAAAAAACCACCTTTCAGGAAAAAAGGTACCAAGGTACACTTCTCATTTGTAACACTACATTGCTAACAGTCAAGAAATTAAGAATCAAGGTTAAAAACGATGTGAACCAGACAGACATACTTAAAAAAAACAACAGCAACTGCCGAAGAAAACGTTTGCTTGGATTTCCAATAGCAACGCTCAAGAATACAAGCAGGAGGAACTGACAGCTCAACACTGTTGTAACACCCTATATCTGCATTCCAGAAGACAAACAAATGCCAACTGAGAATCTCGCAAGTAGCTGTTAAAATTAGCTGGAGGGAGCAACAGAAGTGAACAGGGTAACCAAAAGACGTACAATTTGAACTTGGAACAGTATGTGCAGTTGTGGTCTAATTGGTGACTGAATGGGACAGAAATGGTTCATAAAGAAATTAGTAAAAGATGTTCACCAGATGTCCATAACCGCACATTTCTACATGTGACATTCAACCTCAAATTGAACAAAGTGTGGACATTTTGTTGGTGATCCTCTGGTAAAGACCATAGAAACAGAAGCAAAATCTCTCCTGGTTTCATTTTTAAAATGGTATCACCCAAGTAAAAAAAGTATTCACAATCACACAACTTGCTCAGAATATTTGTAAAAGGTGATCTAATGTTAGATTTTGTTTAGTTAAAATAATTAAGAATTCATCAAAAGGCGGCTTTGAACTAGATGTTTACTTTGATTTGCCACATTCACTCAAGTCCAAAATTATCAAAACAAGTTTTAAACTCTCCATCAGGTCTAATACCCGAAGCTTCAAACAAAGTTACCCAAGCCTGGACAACATGGGCTTTCTATGTTTACACCAAAACATGTAAAAAAATAAAAAGAATTGCAAAGTAGCTCTATTAGTAAAAATATTACTGCTTTTGGTTCAGACGAAAAAACAAACAGCAATGCTGCTGCATTGGTCATCCATTATGAAATTGTGGCAGAGTTTGGGTTCTTGAAGCTTGTGGCTCATGGCCTGATGAGCATAATTTTAAGTTTACATTCTCCATCCAGCCATGCTTGTATCGAGGTTGCCCATTCCCATGTGCTGATTTGGATTGCCTGAATATCCACCTCCTCCCATACCCCCATAACCTGCAATTGAAAGAGAACAAGGTTTTAGAACAATCAATACTTCAAATTTGTATTAACAAACTTTCAAGTTCCAATATTACATTCAGCTTGCACCTTAATCTTGTGTAAAAAGAAAATTAACCTCTAAAATGTTTTGTTGCCAATTATTCATTTCACATATCAAGTTAGCTATTCGACATGTCAACTGTGATAAATTCTCCTAAAGCTGTTTGTTTCCTAAATAAAGCAACTCATCCAAAAGTTGGAACCAAAGTTTTAGTAACATACAGTTGTACTTACCAAATCCACGTGTGTTTCCAGGATTTCCATATCCATAGCTATTGCCCATATTGCCATAGCTATTGGCCATAGCCTGACTGTTATGAGCATAGCCTCCTTGAGTGCCTGTGGATCAACACAAAATGCACACTTACATCTATCATTCTTCCCCCATAGCAACTACCCCCATCTAAACAAAGCACTAAAACTTGTTTACATTCACCAGTATAGCTTGCAAATCACTAAGCTTCAATATTGCACTAACCTACTTTACATGAAGGATTGCAATCAGGTACTCTTTGCAATAGGCAGATCGTGGAGTGGAGCATGATAGCACAGGGTGTGTGCGCGCGCACGTGCGTGTGTGTATAGTCTGAACTGAACAACCACTACATTCAAGTGGTTGTTTCCATGACCTGCTCAGGCTTATACATCTGGTCAGCAATATCCTCTAGTTTTTGGCCTACACATTGCTGAACAAACAAGTGTTAACAAACATGCGTATATAGGCCCACCTAAAAATCTGTAAATCGACTCATGGACACAAGGCAAACTAGAAACAGTATCAGATGGACAGCCATAATGGAGAAAATTACCTGCTGCATAATGGTCCATGCCCATGCCCATTGCACCCATTCTATGATTTCCATAGCCACCAGGCCCAGCTCCCATGTTTGCAGTGGAATCCAGGAACAATTCGATATATCTGTGTTCTAAGTAGTAAATTTCAGTTAGTAAGGACACAATTTGCAATCACGCATTTTGACATTAATGAACAATTTCAAACGGAGGAAAAACTAAATCAAATGAACTCCCAAAATTCCAGAGAACTTAAAAAGATGCAAAGATAATCCCTTCAACTTGTGAACTGGAAGCATCAAAAGATTTAGTGTTGCAAAAGGCAATTCCAGGATTAGGCCTTAGCCATCTGGCAAAGTAACAATATGAAACATGTCAATGGGAGCTAAAAATAAGTTTCGATACAAAAGTAGACTTAAAAGGACTGTTATGTATAAAACTTGATTTTTGGTTTAATTGTTCTTCAAGTTGCATGCGTGTGGTTTTTATCAGAGTACTTTCGGTGAATTGGTCACAGCGAAAGCTTTGAAATGAAAGTCCAAATGCTTAATTTGTCCTTACTTTATCTAATCTGTATAAAGTTAGCAGATTTAAACTCAGCATGTACAATGAAGCTCTTGGTAGAAAACTGAAGTTGAAAAACTGATGATTTGTTGACAAATGCTAAAATCAAGTTGAACCAAAGGGTCTGGTTCTGTGCTGTACCCCTATGACACTGAACTACTTACGCATATGAGCTTTATCTTTCGACATAGCAGCAACTGCATCTTCATGCGTGGCAAACTCAACATCAGCCTCTCCAGTAAGCCGACCATCAGAGCCATATTCAAAGTTTATCTTTACAGGAATCAGCGGTGAAAAGAACTACAAGGAACGTAATAGTACAGTTGTAAACAAATGAACAAAAGTAAGTTAGAGGTATTTCCCCTCAAACGAAAAAAATAACCATTTTGTTTTGCAACATTTAATGAAAGCACAATGGGTCCAAAAGCAAGCAATAATTTTGTAAAGGTTTGTACTGTGTAACATTCACATTAGGAACCAAAGACAAACAAACAATAAATTTCACACCTTCCTAGACAATATGCTTCTATTTTCATCATCATGGGCTTCAGTCTGTCACATGAAAAGCTAGCACAAGAACTATCGTCTATCATCTGTCATGCAATATTCAAATTGTTTCTATTTGAAATGAACAAAATATCAGCCATTACCCTCCACCCTCTCCCCCCCCCCCCAAAACTTATAAAGCAAATTCCTCAAAAGTCACACTTACATCAGCAACATCTCCTTCTGAAGCTCTGAAAGGTAATCCCCTCATATGTACGTAATGACCTGTACCATTCTGAAACAGGGGACCAGCATCACCTGCTCCACCGTAACCACGACTGCCCATACCTAGATAGCAAGAATATTCAGTTACATACGTGGATGTATCTCCATGATCAAGTTATCCAACATTAACATATCAAGTTCTAGACACAATGTGCAATTCATTTATTCGTCTAATTCAAAAAGTAAAAGAACTTCTGCTTTGCTGCAAAGACACCATTGATTAAAAGCACTAACCAAATTTCAGCCAAACGCCTTTCCTTCTCTTAAGCAAAGATGCCCTACCTCTATCCATCATTCCACCACCTCTGGAATTGTGTCCGTATGCATCACGTCCATAACCGTAGTTATCATTATAAACATAATCATCAAAGTTGCCATAACCTAGGGAGAAAAGGAGACACGCTGGCTTGAACCAAAAGATAGACCAAACTTTAATTCCAACCTCTCAATTACATGCCTCAAGTTAGAGGCACGTTACGATGATTGCATTTTTCAGACGTATGAATCAATGCATTAGTGCAATGCTAAAGTGTTCATAAAAATGGAGCGAAAGCTGCCCATGCTCTTACCTCCACCATAGCCAGATCCTCTACGTGCACGGTCAAACATGTCTCCTCTCATGGGCCCTGGACCACCGTAGCCACTTCTTCCACCTCCCATTGGTCTGTCATAGGGTCCTGGTCGCTGACCCATTAACCTTCTTGGAGGATCATGGAAAGTTCGAACCTCACCTCTGCTGCTCCTGAAGATTTCAATATACCTAAACAGCCACAATTGATATATTTACATCTTGCCTTCAGCTATTTCAGTTCATTACTCAACATGTTGATATTATGGTTGCAGATTTCTCTGGTGAAAAGACTTCAAAATTCAACCACTTGACCAGAACATACATCCTGGAACAGAATAAGCAATTTGAAACTGGCTCTTCCAAAGAAAAAAAAAGCCCACATTCACGGACACCAAAGAGATGTTTTCATCATTTATTTTGGAAGCAGGCTGAAGTATCAAGGTCGACGGCATGGCTCTTGAAGACAAAGGATGTGCTTCATAGCTCAGGGACAGTTTATGGGAGCTGTTTTATGAAAATAGCAACTTTGAAACACATTTACATAAACTAAATTCATACGCAAAGCAAAATTTTCAAAATGCATCCTGGTGTATCTCTATTATTAATGAGCGAGTATATTTAAAACAGCAGTCTTATCCATTATAACTGGATGGCACCCTGAAACACAAGTCACTCAGATCAATCAGTTTGGCATGTCTGAAAATGGATCTAATTACCTTTTCACCAGAGCAATCTGTCTACATTATCTAAACAAAAATAAGCACAGTCAATTTTTCAAACATAGCAGCTATTTAATTTTTGAAATAACCTTCCATTTAGATATAAAATGTCTGACTTGCAGTAGCAAAATTTGAAGCATAGGAGCCAGTTACATGAAGTAACTGCAGGTTGTTTCATAGTCTGGTGTTCATGAACCTGATGCCAATAATGAACTATTCACCTACATCTGGTTCCAGTAGTGAAATTCTTGAACTATCCAAGAACACAGTAAATTGTTTACCACAACACAATGTGTGTCATGCAATTTGGTTTAAATTGTATTTGTCATATGCATATTCCATCTAAATTCCAATGATTACTGTGACCATCTGGTTTCCAATGACTACCAGAAACCTGACTGCAAGTAGCCACTTGGCTGCTCTATATGGTCAGAAACATCAGAATATAAATCGTAGTAATGCAACTCGTACAGTTCCTCAACTCCAGAAATATTTGATTAAGGAACACATCTTTGCAAATGAGGAACTACAGAGAGTGCAATCTTGGCATCGTTTCCAGAATTCTGGATTCCACCAACCCCAAGTGCCATCCAATACCAGAGGCTCAAAGAAGTTAAGGTCTGGTGGGAAACTGCAAACAAAATAAAAACAAAACAAAAAACAAAAGACAAGGTGACACAGTCACGGCACCTGAACTACTTTAAATATCTAGTACTGCTCCCTCCAAAACGATCAATGAGATAAAATTTCAAGCTACATGCAATAAGGCATCAAGTCAGACATTTTAAATACCAAGTTTAATGCAAGATATCAGAGATACAACACAAGCATTTTGGACAAAATTTCACCAATTAGCTATTAATACCCGACGCTTCTGAACGCGAATCTGAATACTGATTTCAAGTGCAATACTTTTCTACTGGAAAACAGAATAGTTAAAACTCAGCAAACCTAGTAGTCTTCATCTTGCCATTTGGTGAGATGAAGACAAACACATGGAATGCTGTGTGCTTCACGCACAAAGTGATAAATTAATGAAGTGGGGCAGGGGGAGAAAATGTCCCACAATTGCGACATTGCTTTGTGAATGTTACAATTTAATTTGCACTTTGGATATGTAATTTAATTAGTCCAAATCAACATGTTTGAACAAATTACTTAAACTGAGTCAAATTGAAACAATTCAAATTTTAAAACATTTACATCCACGATAATCCTAACTGCAAGGCCCTCTAGAAAAACAATCTTTACAAAGTTGGGACTGAAGGGCAAACATGGCCCTGGCTTATCATTTAAATCAATTTAATTTTCAAGTAACATATAGAAGGCCCAGCAGTATAAGACATCATTTTGACAATTTAGAAAAATCAGTTGAGTCCCCACTCAAGTTTCCAATGGCGTGTGGGAGGTTCGACTATTTTCTCTGCAAGAACAGATGAATTCTGCAACCTGAACAAGTGGGCTTAAAGACGTATGAGCCACCCTTCCGTCCATCCCCACCTGTGCCCTATTCTTTCCTTGTGTTTCCCCAGTGCTTTTTCAGCTATCTCCTTTGATGCAAACTGCACGAAGGCTTCCCCCGTGCTTCTCCCCTGGTAGTCCACCGGCAATGTTATCCCATTTGGCACGATTTCCAACCCTTCAACCCAAGGACAAATACCCCACAAGGGGAACAATATTAAAAATTGAAACATTCCTACTCATGCACATACTACAGAATATAAATATTGAGTACTGATGTCAGAATTGACTAATGAAACCAATGGCTGCAGAATGCTTTTTAAATAAAGCAAAGATCCAACAAAAAAAAGTCAGATAGGTTTGCACATTTTTATAAACCAACACTTACAAAGGAGCAGGACAACATTGTTTTAACTAATATTAAAAACATGAATTAAATTCTAAGGAATTATTAAATCATGACCACAATCAGTAGGTTGCTACTGTCATACTCAAATTGTTTCAGCCTTACACCTACAAGAGAAACCAAGATGACTGCCAATAAACATTAAAGTTCAAATGGTATAACTTAAGACCTGATTAATTTGTCCTTGTTCACAGATTTGTCCTCCCTAAAGTAACAATCATGTTGACAAAACTTCAGAAATAACGACATTTCTGTTCACTTGTATCACCAGGATTAAAAAAAAGTATCTGGGCACAATTCCTATCTTAATGTACAATGGAACAGTAAAGAGAGTTTCATGCAGTTTGTTAATGAAGAAAATCAATTGCTGTTTTCTCCACTTCACACCAAAAGTCAGGGCCTTAATTGCAAGCAAATGAATGAAGCCCCACTTGCTGTTAAGAGTCTGCACAAATTGTTGTCAAAACAGAACCTTTTCAGTGTCACTTACTAGCTGGAAACAGCCCACATCATATTATTTGACATAATTACTGATTAACAGCCTACAATACTTAGTTTACTTAATTAAAACAAGTAATGCAACAAATTTAGAAGAAATGCATGAATCGGCATGCAATTAAGGAACTACACACTGATTGCAGAAACTTTAACTACTTTCCTCCAAGTAAATCTTAGGCTTAGTGATGGAATCCAATACTTGTGATTGACTGTTTAAACTGCACAAATAGTAAAGAGCATGAAGCTCCAGTATTACACTAAACTGAGGATCCTTTTGCTTTAGGTAATTAGCAATATGCAGCCTGTGCATTCACCAAGCAAACTCTGCATCAATACACCAATTTAGCATGGTCTTAAAATATAAGAGTCCATTTATAATACATGCCGCAAGTTACTGACTGTGAAGAAACCATAAGAGTATCAAACCAGTTGCTGGTCCCAACAGCTAGGTGACTGCATTAGATCATCACTGAAGTTAACTTATTCAATATGAATCCTGACTTTTCTAGCACTTTCAATTAGTCCAGACAGAAACATTTACGGCAACACAAATTCAATTGTCGACCTATCTCCTGATACTACAAATCTATGGCAGATCAGCTGGCTGAATCCAAAGTCATTCGGCGCCAGAGTTTTGGGAAACCAGTACTTTTTGAAATGCTATTCGAAATGAATAATGCATCACAGGCAGTGTCCTTATTTGCTCTCTGACCATGCTGACAGGATTAGTGCAACAAGAACTGCATTTTGCTCAGAGGTCCTTGCAGTGGTCAAAAATCTTGCCAATGCTCATCATGATGTTTCATGCATGAGAAGTAGCCTTGTAAACACATACATGAAATGTACCTTCATTTGGAGGTGCACATGCGACTGGAAACATGGAGAATGCAGTTTTTAAAAATCAAGAGACAAAGCATAGTAAGGGGCATTGTATTGAACCATAATATCAATGTTAATTGGATGAATAATGAGGGATTTTGTTTTCTGATTAATGTAAACTTCTGGTCCAGTTATAAATTCTTCACAGCCAGTAACTACAGTGAATTGTAGTGCTGAGACATCAGTTGCACAACTTAAAAATCTTAACATTTTGTAAATCAGTAGAAACTGTTATGGAAATAAAATAACCCAATTCAAAAAAAGGGAGAGACACCTGTTAGAGGGTTTCATCCCTTTTGTGGGTAATCCCACTTGAAGGCATGAGAAGCCAAATGCAGACAGGCAGTTAACACAGCCATAAAAGCAATGGCTAGAGCTGCAATAATCCAGGTCACAACTCCTCTGTATCAAAGAGGTGACCAGCCTTTGGTGAAATTACCCCAACACTGGAAAAGGTGGGTTTGGAAACTCCATTGGAATGGCAAGCACATACCTGCATCCACCACTCCATGGTGCAACACAACAAATGCCAAATTACAGCATGACTGTATAGCCTGAACCCAGAAATTTAACTCAACTGTACACAAACACTAAAGGAATAGTTTTGAATACTAGCACCACTGCTCAGAAGTCACATTACAGTACTAGCACTATATACCATTATGAAGTATTACCAGTGCTAAATTTCAGCCCATAAAACTTAAAATATTTGAAGAACTCTAAACATATTTAGAGTTTAAGATTTTGAGTTAACTGCTGCAGTTAACATGCAGTTAGCAACTGCGCATGGTGAAGTTAATATTCTAAACTATTCCTTCCAAAGTTAACAAGGATAACTAATTTTGTTATTACTGGCTCACAAGATTGGACTCAAGGATTATCTTCTTTGGAACAAAAAGCAATTCAGTCTTAAAATGAAAAGCCAAAAAGGACTAATTAAGTCACAGGCCCAAAGTATCTTTTTGAAAAAAAAAAGGTAAAAAGTAAATGTTTGCTGGCTTTGTCATCAAAGGTAACCTACGCCCCAAAAAAGTTCATCTTTAAACAAAATTAGTTTGGTGACTTCGAGCAACAAAGCTTTGCCAGGACCATGAAGCTCACGAGTGACCCTTGTCGAAAACCGCTATCAAAATCCCCAACACTATTTTCTTTAGTGACGTTGAAAACAAATGGCATTTCTTAATCAAAGTTACCTTTATTCTAAGTCACTATGCTAAGCTTTAAAACAGATATTTTAATCACTGTTTTCATTAAAGCATCCTTTTAAAAACAAAAAAAAACCTTGTGCCCAATTCTATGTGCCACTCTAGGTCACAATCATTTTACTATTCCATCCCCTGCATCTACCAAAAAAAAAAAATAGAATTCATTAGCTGTGTACACTAACACCAAATACAAATCCCATTGGATGGGCTACACAAATCCACCCTTAAATAAAGTAATCCACATTACAATTATTGCCCCCTACCCACATCAGATTCACAAGCCCAAATATTTGGTTCCAATATTGGAGAAAGTGACAAATTAACATGTACCTGTGAAAAACTGCAAAATTTCCTCTTTACTGCAGCCAAAGGGTAAACCCCTGAGGCGCACTGTTCCATCGCTCGTGGACTCAGTTTGGTTAGGGTTAGCATGTTTTAGTGCCCAGTCCATTTCAGTGGCTTTAGTCTCAAACACTGTGAACACAAGTTTGCAAATACTAACAAAAACGAACATGTTGTACAATTATTTGCCAAATACCAATAGAAGACAACATGGACAAAGTCATTTCTCATGCCATGCACTGCAATAACAATATTCCAGTACACGTCTAGCAGATTACCTCACATAAAAACCATAAATTGCACCGTCTGCATTTTTCAATACTGTCCAGACTACTGGAATGTTTGACATTAATATGAACATCTTATCTGGTAATATTTTAGCAGGCTATTGTTCTTTAATGAAATTTTTCCATTCACCCTTAAAAGTCTAAGAGCAAAATACTGGAAATCTGAAATAAACAGATGGATAAATTCGAGTTCAGGCAACATCTGTGGAGAACTAAACAGTTGACATAGCTGGGTCTTGAAGCTAAACTGAAAACATGATGCATCTCGGTCTCCTGAGATGCAGTCAAAACTAGGTTCCTCCAGCACGTTGTGTTTGTGTCTCCTTAATAGTCTCTTGCTTATTGATATACTCTGCAATACTCTCATATTAGAACATGGTCACGAGGTCTGAAAACCAAACTCCACTACAAACATCAGCTAATTCTATTATTAAGCGACAGAAGTTGTCGATCGCCAGTTCAGTCATTGTGCATTCAACTAAACTTCCGACAAAGGAGAAGCAAAAGCAACACATCACTAAGCAAGAGCAATCTCAAAATTTCAGCTCTCACCATTCTATGTATCTTGGACCAGAACGAGACGAGAGTCTCAGCAGCTAAAGGCTTGCGACCAATTTGGGATACGCGAATAGGGGTTTATCGGGCTGAGGAGTTTAGAATTGGAAGGTAGGGAGAATCAGTAGAAACATGTCTGTTTGAAGCATAAACCTAGAACTGATGTGAATCAGCAGGGTGGAAGACAGTAATGCACAAATGAACACCCTGGAAAAGTTTACTATGGCCACAGAACTTCAATACTCAATGCTCCTTCTATAAAAAGCTGTTGCTTTCAGTTCTCCTCCTTCTGCCTGCGCACCCCCCCTACAATTACTACAAAGGTACAAGAACCTGCTACATAAACACACGTTGAGCGATGGTTTAAAATGTCACGCACCTTCAATGTATCGATGGCCCATACTTTCCCGGTCTTTTGCAAGGGCACGCTTTACATCTTCCTCACTTTCCAGCTGAACAAAGGCTTCACCACTTGGGCGGCCTTCTCTTAAATAGGTGAAGTGTATTCCAGCAGTTCCATTTAATATCTTGCAATCTAAAAGCAGCACACATGATTAACTGATTTTTTTTTCCTCTTGTCCCAATTGGTGTGGGGTGATGGCATGTGAAGCAGGACATGCAAAAACAGCAAAGGCATTGGTGAACAAAAAAAAAAACTTAATGGCACAAGACATTGTCTCAAATGCAAGTGAAATTTTAACACGTCAGCTTCCAGCAAACCAATCACTACCTTCAGCATCTCCAACTGATTACTTAACGTGACAAAACACAGCAAAATCTTCCTAGAGAATTAGAGCACACATTCATAGTCTTCAATTAGGAGATCAAAAGTCCAAAATCATTTGAACTTTTAACTTTGCCAACAGGATTTCCGATGAGCAGCTGGGCAGGATCCAGCTGCATTCTGATGTTGGATATTTGTAATTCAGTGACACAGCAAGACTTCAGAACTAGTTCAATGTCAGTTCAGCATGCAAACCCAACAACACTTAACCTCTAAAAACTTCTGATAGTTCAAAGACTTGATTACAATCTGGTGAGATTAACCAAATTGAAGTGTGTGAAATGGGTGGAAACGTAAAATTCCTTGTCCTCAAACTGCTAAAAAAAAGTTATGTATGACACACCGTTATAGACTTAAGTTGGAATGCAGTCACTGGGGCTGATCACTCAATGTATGAAAACGATAAGTCTCTTAAAATAAAAAAAGGGAGTAAAAAGTAATAGAAGGTTCAGATGCTCAAAATAAGCCAGGGCTCCTTTGCTTAAGGAAACGATAAATAAGACACTGAATGTGAATATGGAAGTGAGGAAAAACAACTTAGTCACCATGATATAAAAATCAGGAAAACAGCAGCTTCTATGGTGCTCCTCACCACAACAGATTTCCATAGGCAAGACTGCAACTTCAGGCAAATTAATTATAGAATCCTTACAGTGTGGAAACAGGATTTTGGCCCAACAAGTCCACTATGAACCTCTGAATAGTAACCCACACAGACCCATTCCCTTACCCTATTACTCTGCACGTCGCGTGCCGAATGTATCTAACCACCATGATAGGCAATTTGGTACAGCCAATTCACCTGACCTGCACGTCTTTGTACTGTGGAAGGAAACCTGAGCACCCAGAGGAAACTGACAGTCACTGGAGGCTGGAATTGAACCTGGTTCCCTGATGCTATGAGGCAGCAGTGCTAACCACTTAGCCATCATGCCACCGAGCCTTGATTCACATGATGCTCCAACAAAATAAGAAACAGAGTCAGAGATGTATAGCACAGAAACATGTAAAAAAAGTTCAGCAATTCAAGTATGAATAGTGTCAAGTCAGTTCTTCTCAGGTACTTAAAACGATGCCCAGAGACAAAAAACTGTTTTAACACACTGCAGTAAGATTCAGGAACATGTTTATGTAAGAAACCCCAAGTTTACCTATTACTGTATGGCATAAGTCATGAGTTACTGTGAAAGTGATTCCCTAAACATGAAATCCAAACTTTAAAGTCACAAGTTAAAAATTCTATTTTTCCATAAAGCCTTATCATTGAGATGAATTCACAAAACCTGAGAAGAAGCGTAACACTTCATCAGCAGTGCAAGACCATGGAAGTCCACGGACACGGACAACAAAATCTTCATCCATTGTAATTGCCTGTAACACACAGATCTCTTCACAAAGCCTGAAAACAAAACAAAAAAAAAGATTAATTGTAAAGATTTGCACACAATGCAAGGTGATTTTATCTTTTCAATGCAAGGATACTCAACTGTAATATTTTACAGTTATATTTGTTGAGTGTTCAGATATGTATACTTAAAAATTCAAAAGCACCACACAACACATGGAAAGAAACTACCATGACTACACTCAATCCTAACACCATGGCAATCCAAGGAATACTTTCTAGTATACACAAACGCATACACGAATTTATTTTGCAAACATAAAAAAATCACAATCTTAACACAAGAGCCTAATGGTATTATTGTTAGATGATTAATCCAGAAACTCAGCTAATGTTTGGGGACCCAGCTTTAAATCCCACCAAGGCAGATGGTGGAAGATAAATTAAGAGAAGAATCAGGGATTGAGGAACTTGACTGACAACCTTTTAGAAATGAATAAAGTCTTGACAGGTACGGATAAAGGTTTTCCCTAGGGTGGGGGACTTCAAGACATGGGAACATTAAGGTGAAGGGAGAAAGATTTAAAAATACAAGGGTTTTTCTTTAAAGAGTGGTCCCTATGTGGAACAAATTGCCAGAGGAAGTGGTGGATGCAGACATTTAAATAAATACATGAATAAGAAATGTTTGGAGGGACATGGGTCAAGCACAGACAGGTGCCAGTAGTTTAATTTGGCATTATATTCCAAATGGACTGCTTGGAATAAATGGTCTGTTTTCATGCTGTATGACAGCCTGTGAAACCATGCCTGATTATCAGATAAAACCATTTGGTCCACCACAATCTTTCCAGAAAGAAATCTACCATTCGTACTGGTCTGGGCTACATGTTAATCCAGACCCACAGCAATTGCCCTTAGTCCACTGGTAGTTGGGAATGTGTAGTAAATGCCAACTGAGACAGAGATAGATACACAAGGAAGAAAGAACACAGCAAGTCAAGTAGTACAATGTGGAGAAGTCAACACTGAAGAACAGTTACACCCGAAACATTGACTTCACCTCCCAATCCTCCATAACTTGCTGTGTTCTTCCAGCCTCATGCTAGACTACCTTGCATTCCTGCATCTGTCGTTTCTGTCTCTGACCTAGTCAGAGAAGCAGATAAAGCATAAATAAAATGAACAAAAAAACACCTTAACATCTGCAGCCACATTAATTCAATAAATAAAACAAAATCAGTGGTGAGAAAAACATTTCGGTCGTGCAAAGAAGTGACATGATCCAAAGCAACAACGAACTGCAATTCCAGGTACAGGGAGAACCGTCAAGTTGCTGGATCTGCGTGATCTTATCGCAACTCCTGGCGTGCAGTTTGTTTTTTTTGGGGGGGGGGGGGGGCTCAAATCATTTGGTTTGCCTCAAGTCATTGATTTCACCAATCCTGCCAATGCAGGGCGCTAACACACCGCGTGTAACTTATGAGGAACAAGGGAAGATGGCATATCGCCCACGCCAGGGAAGCACGAGGGAAAAGAAAGCGTGAAGAAACACAGCAAACAACCCTGAATGGAGGTACGTGGCCTCTGAAAACGAAGTGGTGGCAAGCCCGGGACGAAGAGAAGGGGCAGACACCAACTAAAAAAAAAGACCACGGTGGAGACAAAGGGGACCAACTAAAACTCCCCGGATTCACTCCGACGGGTGCCATCAAACCTCGAGCCCGATTACGGACGAGTAGCTATTCTTTCTTTTGAAAGAGGGACATAGATAGATAGATAGAGATAAAAGGCCAGGCTTCAAAAGTAAATAAGAAAAGTCGAACGGAAGTAACTGGAAAGCCAAACGGCGCCAAGAACCGGCAGCAGCGTCCATTACAAAACAAACGCACCCCCTCAACGAACGCGGGTAAAATGGCGGCCGCGCTTCACAACGGCCTCGTGTTCCAATATCATCACCACCCTCCCCCTCCTCAAACTGCCATAAAATATCAACTCCCATCATAAAACATGAAGGCGCGTACGGAATAGCTTCAGGATCGAAACGCCTGAAGACGGGCCAGATAGTTCGCGGTGGACAGGCAGTAAGATAACGTTCGGAAGCGATGCTTTCTTCGCTCCCTCTCTTTACCTGCGACTCTCCTCCTCGCCTCAACAGCACGACAGCGCCTACTAACGTCATCCGCCGGAAATAAACGGGATTGTGCCGTCAATCCCCCCCCCTCCCTCCTCCTCATGATCATTTAAAATCTTCCTCCGAAATCAATCATACGCACCGAGTAAACGACTGACAGAAAGCAAAAACAAAAATGCTACTCGTGTGATTTTTTTTAAAAAACCTCATTTCACTCAACTATTTACGTTCAAAAAACTGCACCAGCCCACTCTGATTGGCTACAGCGACGAAAGCATACGTCAGTGATGTTTCACGGGCTTTGATTTTAAGAGGGGAAATACATTTCTTGCCTTACCGAATTCAAAAGGACGATCGTGCAAATGACCAGAACTGAGTTTTTCCGTTAACGGCGTATGGGGGGGAGGGCTTTTCTACAGATTATCCCGCTCTTTACCGCCGGTCATTGGTTTGTAGGACATACGGGCCGTTATTGGGCGGTGGCTGAGACGTCGATTGGTCTATAGCACTGTCAATCATTCGGTCTGATTTGCATGGTGTCGCGGTGAGGTCGTTCTCGCGACATTTGGCTGTCCAGGGAAGGAGAGTTTTAAGTTTTTTTTCACAGCTTGCTAGTTGTTGGTTCCAACAATTTTTCTCCGAAAACTGGCCCGGACTGTGATGTCTTTCCGGATTACTCTTTAACCCCCGCCGCTTCTTTTTCCGAGTGTAGCAAATTAGTAGAAAATGAGCTTCCTATTGTAAGTATTGGTCGGGTGACGTGCCTCACTCTGGCCCAGTTCGTCCATTCTTCCTGTTTTCGGTTCTACCTTTCTGGAAACTTTGGGCCTTGTAGGCCTCGGTTTCCTTTCTCTTCTCTTTCTTTATCCCCCACCCCCATGTCAATTTTCATCGCTATCGTCCTTAACTTTATTGCTGTTCTTTTCTATCTCACGCCGCTTTCCACTCATGTAACATATGATGTTAGGTTGAAGATTTTCCTGTTGAAATGTTGTCTTTCACAATAAATGGTGAGGATATTATTATTTGAGCGGTCTATCCAACAATGGGAGCCTCTGATGTACTTGGTACATCTTGTTGTCTGCAATCGGAAGTGGTGCATGTGAACATGGATTGCGGAAACAACTTAATAAGACTCATTTTTTACCCTGTTTTTGAAGATGTGAAGCCTCTGAAGGCTAAGATTTTTGCTGTATTTCATCATGGTGTAACTTAGTCAAGTCACTTCAACTAATTGCCTTAACTGCGAATACTTCACTTCTATTTTCTGATGGACATTAGCTGCGAACTGTGAGCATCTTGACCATTTTGTCTTGCCATCATCAGGACAAATAATTCTTTGGACGTTATTATATATTGGGACAGCTGTGGTGTTCTTGTTATCATTTAAGTCTTTTGATTTCCATCTTCAGTGATTCTGTTTTCATCTGAACCAATTTTGTGTGGCTTCATCCTTCTCAGATGACCAGTATCTTGATGAATCCTGTTGTCATTGGCCTACTAGACCATAGGGCTGCTGCTCTTGTTAGAGAGATGACTGATGATTTAATCCAAGTGTCACCACAGCTTAGATGAAGGGAGAGGCTGAGAAGCAGAGGCTTTCATGTTAACCTCACCTGCTGAGGGAATTAAAGCAATGAGAACAAACAAGGAATTTTGACTTCTCTATGTATCCAAGTACAGAATATTAAAATTAATTCATGTTGAGAAGCAAGAACCTCTGATTCCTATAACCCCAGAAATGATGAGGCCGAATTTCATTTCCTAACAGCGAATGAAGGGCATTAATAATTGATTAGCTAAACAAGGGTTTTGTAAACTTTTCATTGGTGAACGATTTCCTGGCGGACAACTACTGAATACTGGATTTAAGTTTGTGTTGCTCCTCCTTGTGGTGTTCCAATAAATTATGAAATCTCTTCTGCGATTCTTTCTATGCCTGGGCAGGCTTTTTCTTTGCAGCTACAAACCTTATCGGACCGTTGAAATATGTGGCTTTGACATAATTTAAAGGTAGTAGCTGTTCTACTATTTGGGGTATGAATCATCCAGTTATTAGAACATCACTGCCTATTTTAGCTAATGTATTTATGGTTATTTGCTTTATATCTGCACAGTCTCTTAGCTTTTTGAAAATGCCGTCTTTTGACGGGAATCAGTTGAGGGGACCAGTGGTGATGCTGCTTCACTCCCAGGATACAGCTGTTTTGGAAAGAGCTTCTTGCCACTCTTGGTGAAGATTATGAAACAAAATATCACAAGGATTGTTTGAACCAAACCGCTTGGTTGAAGGACAAGCATTTTGAGGGCAAATGGAATAAAAGGTTAAAGAGGTCGATTTGGATGAGGAAAGATGGTGTGGCAACAGTAGAACCTAAATACCTTGGACTGTTTGCATTGAATGTTTGTTGACATTTTTTATATACTACAGTTAACGGAAAAACACATGGAGATGAGATATGTACTTGCAGACATGGTCATTTCACAGGGTTGTGAGTAGTGGGAGGTGAATTTGGAGATGGTGTTCCCATACATCTACTGCCTTTGTCCTTCTAGATCAATGATTCTCAACTGTTTTTTTGGCCATGGCCCCCCAGCAGCTCTTCTCAGGTTCCTATTCAAACGGATACAATACAAACAGAAAATCATTTCTTATTGAACACCAAAGAAAGCTTGAACGTTCCGACATACTGGACAAAACTTAAAAAAGACTAGGCCTGATGTTTAATTTCAGGCAATGAGATCCTTGAGCTTGGTGCTTTTCTGCAAGTTTCATGATATTGGGCTCCAAATTAGACAGTGACAGTCGGATTTCGCCTCTTGTTGCGATGTCAATTCTGTTCCTGGATTTTGTTAAGGAAACTACCTTGCAGATTCCACTTTCAACGAGATATGTTCAAGGAAAGGATAAAAAAGGCCGAGCAAGCCATGCTGATCTTTGGATAATGAAGTATGGTGATAATGATTGGGAGAAACCTTGATTGAATACATTGACCCAGTACAGTCTGATTCGTGACTAACTCTGTAGGCATGCTGTGTGGGAGGAGCTTAAGCAATTGATTTACTAGGTGTGCCGAATTCAAATGGTGTGTTGGAAAGATATTATAAAGAGGAGGGAAACTATTGACTTCAATGAAGGTGGTTGCTTGGGTCTTTCATCTGTTCGGTTACGATGGCCCCCAAAAACCGTTGGGGCTTCCCTCCTCTCAGTTTTCAGTCTGTGGCCCCCTTCAAATGTGCCAGAGCCCCATGTGGACCCCATTGCCATCATCTAGAACAGTCATTCTCAGTACGGTGGAAACTCGATTATCTGAATGAGATGGGCGGGCACTATTTCGTTCGGATAATCGATTATTCGGAAAATCGATTTAAGTGCCTTCTGGGGCTTGGAGTTTTAAAATCTGCTCCCCGTTCAGGAGACTCTCAGCAGCACACATTGCATGATACCCAGCCCCCAACACTGATGCTGCCTGAATTGCTGTGCTCTTCCAGCACCACTAATCCAGAAACTGCCTACCCCTGCCCAGCAATGCCCCCCCCCCCCAACCCCTACTCCCCCACCCCCCAGGTCCAGCACAGCCCCCCAACCTGGTCCAATTCTGCCCCAGCACAAAGCGCGCAAGCCCCTGCCATCCCTCCCCTCTCCAGGGCATCCAGACTGCACACCAACAACAAGACTGCTGTAGCTGCCTTTGTGGGGTAAGTCTCCACATAGCGCTCTCTCTCTCACACAGACACAGACACACACACAACGTTTTACTGCAAATTTTTGACAGGTTCCACATTTGCCCTGCACATGACAATGTCGGAGAGATTATTCCTGGGAAGCGGGAGGGGGTTAGGGTACACCCCTCTGTAGAACTCCAGGGAAAGGGTGGGAGGTCAGTCATTTGGAGACTGTGTCTGTTTAATCACTGTAAACAAAAGACGCCATCACTGTTGGAAACACGTCTTTGATGTAATATTTCTATCAGGACCTCAAGATCTCCTTCGGGTAATCGATTTTCGGATAATTGGTATTCAGGCAATAGAGGTTCCGCTCTAGTGGGTTTGGAATGTGCTGTCCAAGGACCTGTGATTTTCTGCAGTGCACATACTACTGCTGAGTGTTGATGGTGGAGAAAATGAAGGACAGTCAAGCTGCTTTGTCCTGGATGGTGTCAAGCATCTTGAGTATTGTTGGAATTGCACTCATCCGTCGTACGTCTGACATGCGCCTTTATAGATAAGTGAATTTTCTTCAGTCGTCAGGTTTGAGAACTTGCATACACAACAGATAAAATTACAGGAGCCTTCAAAAAGAGCTTAAAAGCTTGTCTGCAATTAACTGATCTGTTTGAAAAAGTGAACATTTCATTTTCTCACTGACAACCACTCTTCCACCCCAAAAAAAAGTATTTTGTGTGAAGAATCGCTGGTGATGAATGATTTACTTGCATTTCAGTGGGAATCGAAGTAACAGAACTTTCAAACCAAAGAAGAACATTCCGGAAGGTTCCCATCAATATGAGCTGCTAAAGCATGCTGAAGCAACCTTGGGAAGCGGTAACCTTCGTCAAGCTGTTATGTTACCAGAAGGCGAGGATTTAAATGAATGGATTGCTGTCAATAGTAAGTGTCTGAAACTTGAATTTTACCTGTCTGTCTGCCCTTTTCTGAAAGTTTGAGTCCAGAGATCATATTGCACACCTGTGAACCCAGTGGGACTTGAACCCTAGTCTCCTGATAGAGGTAGGGTCACTATAATTGCACTCTGACATTCCCTGCCCTACTTTTTCATCACTGTCATTGCCCCATATCACCTGCCTGGGTCCTTAACTCTAGAATGCTCTTGACAAAGCGTTTTTTAAGGCTTTCATTAACACCTATCACTTTGAACAATCTTCTTACATTCTTAATTAAGCATTTGGATGTCAACCTCTCTTGTGCAATGTTCTTGGGACATTGCACAAGATTAACTACTTGTAAACAGAAAGCATCTTTGTTTTCTATCTTACTGTTTCCCACATATGGCTTAAATTTGGCACTCAAGATGTATATTGTGCAAGGACGTGACTTTTTCTTGCAAAGGCTGTAAGAAAAACATGTAGTGAAGATGCAGCTTAACAGTTACAAAACTGAGACTTCCAAAAACCCATGTTTGTTATTTCCTTTATAAACTTCTGTAGAATTCAAACAATGCTTCATTTTTTTTTTGAATGGTGGTCACCCTTTTTTCCTGTTATAAAACAGTACCTGAGCAATCTTTATCAGATTCTTTTTCCGTATTCTGTATTTATTTTCCATTCCCCAGTTTCCCTTTTTTAAAAGGAGTATTTGTTTAATTGTTCTGGAAGAGGTAAATCTGTTTCCTTGAATTAAGGGACAAAATTTTCCTGTCCTCAGATTGTTGGAGACTAGACATATGGCCGTCAGGCCCCTTCAGAAGTACTTGTGTGGATCCACATGGCAAGTTTTATCTTGTGATGATACATTCTAATGTTTCCTGGGTCCCTCTGTGAAAGGCTGTTAGTCTAAGCTGAAGTGCGAGACTTCAGACACTTTGTAGTGACTCAGGAATTTTTGATTGGCCACTTCAAGAACTAGACGACAATATCAGAAGTGACCCAACTTGACTCTCACACTCTTTGTTCTTCCCCTTCTCCTCCTTTCCAACAGACCACCCCATCTTCCCCAATCATCACCACCAGCAGTCTCAAAATGAGCACTTATTGTTGGTATTTATAAAATGACCACTTTATTTTAAATGTTAGTTTTTATATCAAGAGGTGCTAAAATGGACCAGGGCCTGAAATGTAATCAAAGTTTGATAACATCAGCATGGCCTCCAAACTAAAGTAGAAATGAATATTTAATTGTTTCTGGTTCTTTTATTTTCAGCTGTAGACTTCTTCAACCAAATCAACATGCTGTATGGAACAATAACAGAGTTTTGTACAGAACAAAGCTGTCCTGTGATGTCAGCAGGACCAAGGTAGGGAAGATCCTATACACCCAGAACAAAATTTTCCGAGAAATGATTAGATAAAATAAGGTTGATGGTGACAACATGCTGGAAGTATCTGTTAGACTCCAAAATGCTTCCAGCTGTCATGATGAAATGTTTTGCGAGCCCAAACATATCTTTCAATTTAATGACTAAAAAGTGAATAAGGACTTCGAATTTACACCGAGAAATTTAAAAAGCATCTTGTAAATTAACCAAGATTGGTATTGATTTTACCTTAAATGTTCAAATTCCAAAACTAATTCTAATAGTTGACATTTATTGGCCGCCTCCTGCTCAAGCTTTGTAATAAGTCAGGTACTGAACAAACTTGAATCTCATAATAATTGTACTAGAGACGAGGAACATTCAATTGTACGAGAGACGAGGAACATTCTTTTTATTTGACAATTCCTTTCTTCCTTTGTCTTTGCCCACCTTCCACCAAAGAACTTTTACAGAAGCATTGCAGTTTTCATCTTGTTAGGTAGTCTCTGTCCACTGGGTCAACTTATGTTACACAGGCATGGTCCCAATTAATCTTGGAGCTGCTGAGTATGAAGCACTACCTGTCAATTTAGATTACAGTGAATAGCTATGTAGTTTCAAACTGGAGGGATTTCTCATTGTTCAGCAGTCTGCATTGATTGGATTTGCAGACATTGATCTTCCTGTTTTCAATCTCTGTATTTAGTCAGAACAGCATAAAACACAGGAACTTGCATTTCCAAGACCCTGACAAGTAATGTGGTTTTGAGGCAGTTTCATAGAACTGAAGTAAGTTTATCTTAATTTAAATAGTGATTCCTTTTGAACTCTAATGCAGACAGGAAAAGACCATTTCTTTCAAAATCTCACTTTAATTTTTACCCCTCGTTTACGAACGATCTTTATTGCCACATTAATGTTCTGATGTTGCACCAGATGGAAACAAGCTTTTTGCTAATGTTGGTCCTTCAAGCTTTGGAGCCCTACAGTACAAAGACAGGCCCTATGGCCCAGACTGGTCAATACCAGCCAAAATGTCCATCCACGCAAAACCCATTTCCTTGCATTTGGCCCATGTCCTTCAAATCCTTTCCAATCCATATATTTATCCAAATGCCTTTTAACCGCTTCCACTGGCAGCTCATTCCATTTGTGTACCACCCTCTGTGTTAAAAAAAGAAGGTCCCTAAGGTTCCCTTTTATTCTTTCCCCTCTAACCTTAAACTGATGCCCTCTAACCCTCGAATTCCCCAACCCTAGCTAAAATTCTGAGTGCATTCACCCTATCCATGCCCCTCCTGACTATAAACATCTCCACCAGGTACCCCCTCATTCTCCTGCACTCTAAAGAGAGGTCCCAGCTTGTCAAACCTCTCCTTAGAACTCAGACCATTGAGTCCAGACAACATCCTTGTAAATTTCTTCTGCAGTCCTTCCAGCTTAATAAAATCTTTCTTATAACAAGGAACACAAACTGAACACAATACTGTGTACAGCACCGTGTATACATAACTTCCCAACTTCTATTCTCAGTGCCCTGACTGATGAGGGCAAGTGTGCCAAAAATCTCCTTCACTGCCCTATCTACCTGTGACTCCTCTTTCAGAAAACTGTGAACCTGAACTCCAAGGTGCCTCTGTTCCATTACACTCCTTAAGGCCCTACCATTCACAATGAAACTCCTACCTTGATTTGATTTTCCAAAATGCAAGACCTCACTCTTAAATATATTAAATTCCATTTGCCATTTCTTGGCCTACGTCCCCAGCTGATCAAGGTACTGCTGCAATATTTGAAAACCTACCTCGCTGTCCGTGATACCGCCGATTTTAGTGTCATCAGCAAACTTACTAATCATGCCCTGTACATTCTCATTCAAATCATTGATATAGGTAACCAACAGCATTGGGCCCAGCACTGACCCCTGAGGTACTCCACCATACACAGGCCTCCAGTCTGACAAGCATCCTTCCTACCATCAAGCCAATTGTATATCCAATTTGCCAGCTTGCCCTGGATTCCATGCAATTTAACTTTCCAGGACAGCCTACTATGTGAAACCTTATCAAAGGCATTACTTCTACAGCTATGCCCTCATCAACCTTCCTGGTCACTTCAGCAAAGAACCATAAGAAATTTGTCAGGCATGATCACCCACTTTCAAAGCCATGCTAATTATTCTTGATCAAACCATGTCTTTCCAAATGCATGTATATCTTATCCCTCAGAATCTTCTCAAGTAACTTACCCACCACAGATATTAGGCATACTCGTCTATAGTTCCTAGGCTTCTCTTTACAGCTCTTCTTGAATAATGGCACAAGATTCGCTACTCCTTCAAGTCTTCTGGGACCTTACCTGTGGCTATCGATGATGCAAACATATCAGCCAGGGCCCCTGTAAATTCTTCCCTAGCCTCTTGCAATGTTCTTGGATATGTTTGGTCAGGACCAGGAGATTTATCCACCTTCATAAATTTTAATACATCCAATACCTCACCTGCTGTGATATGGACTGTCTCCAAGATATCACCACTACCTTCCCCAAGTTCCCAAGTCTTCATGGTAAACACAGGAGAAATATTCTTTGAGAACCTCGCCCATCTCCTGCAGTTCTCCACATACATGTCCACTTTGGTCCTTGAGGGACCCTATTCTCTCTCTACTTATTCTTTTTCCTTTAATTTATTTAAAGTACCTCTTTGGATTACCTGAATTTTCTCACCCAAGGCTTTCTCATACCCCCCTTTTGCCCTTCTGATTTCTTTCAGTCAACTCATCTATTTTCTGTATACCTCCAGGAATTCCCTTGAACCCAGCTGCCTGTACCTGAGCCACACCTCTTTTGTACTGCTCAATATCTCATCACCCAGGGTTCCCTATTCCTGCCAACATTGCCCTTCACCCTCACAGGAACATATAGGTATTGAACTCTATCTATCTCACTTTTAAAATCCTTCCACTTGCCAGAGGTCCCTTTGTCTGCAAGCTCCAGTCTAATTCCATCAAAATTCGCCTTGCCCCAATTTAGAACTTGAACCTGTGGGCCAGTTTTGTCTTTCTCCATAACTATTTAAAGATTAACAGAACAATGGTCACTGGTCCCAAAGTGCTCCTCCACTGTCACCTCAGTCACCTTTCCTGTCCTATTTCCCAAGAGAAGGTCGGGTTTTGCCCCTTCCCGAGTAGGATCCTCTACTCGGGCGACTCTCTGTGTGGAGTTTGCAGATTCTGCCCGTGTCTGCATGGGTTTCCTCCGGTGCTCCGGTTTCCTCCCACAATCCAAAAATGTGCAGGGTCGGTGAATTGGCCACGCTAAATTGCCCGTAGTGTTAGGTTAAGGTGTAAATGTAGGGAATGTATCTGGGTGGGTTGTGCTTCGGCGGGTCGGTGTGGACTTGTTGGGCCGAAGGGCCTGTTTCCACACTGTAAGTAATCTAATCTAATACTGCTTGAGGTAACTTTCCTGAATGCAGTTAACAAATTCCACGCCATCTAAGCCCTGAATGCTCTGGCAGTCCCAGTCTATGTTAGAAAAATTAAAATTCCTTATTACAAACACCCTATTGCTCCTGCAAGTCTCCCCAGTCTCCCTACATATTTGTTCCTCTAATACCCCTTGCCTATTTGGAAGTCGATAGTACAACCCCATTAAGGTCACCATCGCTGCCTGATTCCTAAGCTGCACCTGTAAAATCACACTGGATGAACCTTCAGTTATTTCACCTCTTCCTACTGCTGTGATACTTCCCTTCATAAAAAAAAAATGCAACTCTCCCCTCCCCTCTTTCCACTGCCTCTGTCCCGCTTAAAGCACCTGTACCCTGGCACATTAAGCTGCCGGGAGAAAGTGAGGACTGCAGATGCTGGAGATCAGAGCTGAAAATGTGTTGCTGGAAAAGCACAGCAGGTCTGGCAGCATCCAAGGAGCAGGAGAATCGACGTTTTGGACATGAGCCCTTCAGGTTCCTGAAGAAGGGCTCATGCCCGAAACGTCGATTCTCCTGCTCCTTGGATGCTGCCTGACCTGCTGCGCTTTTCCAGCAACACATTTTCAGCACATTAAGCTGCCGGTCAGGACTCTCCCTTAGCCATCTTGCGTAATGGCTATAATATCCCAGACCCACATACTTATCCATACCCCGAATTCTTCAGCATTACCTTTTAGTCCCCTTGCATTGAAATAAATGCAATTTAATCCAAAAGGCATTCTACGCTCCCTGTCGTGTTCTAGCTGACCTGTCTCTTCAACTTAGTATTTCTGATTACTGTATATCCCGTGAACCTCCTTGCTGTTGAGGAAACCAATCCCAGCTGCCCATCAAGATTAAACCCTCTCTTGCAACACTAGCAAACCTGGCCGCCACGGTATTGATTCCCCCTCCAGCTCAGGTGCAACACCTTCCTCTTGAACAGGTCACCTCCGCCCCAGAAAAGATCCCAGTGATACAAAAATCTGAATCCCTACCCCCTGCACCAATTTTTTAGCCACACATTCATTTGCCATATCCTCCTGTTCTTACCCTCACTAGCTTGTGGCACAGGAAGTCATCCAGAAATTATCACCAACAATGTCTTGGTTTTTAACTTGCTCTCGATAATCACTGTGCAGGACCTCATCCCTATTTCTACCTCTCTCAGTTGTGCCAACGTGCACAATGACTTCTGGCTACTCTCCCTCTCCCTTGAAAACATTCTGCAGCCTCTCTTGAGACATCCTGGACCCTGACACCTGGGAGGCAATACACCATTCTGGATTCTGGTTTATGGCCACAGAATCAATCTCCTACTTGTACCCCTAAACATCGAGTCTCCGATCAGTAAGGTCTGGTTTACCTTTATCCTTTCTCGTTGTGCCCCAGAGCCAGACGTGGTGCCATTAATGTGGCTGCTGCTGCTTTCTCCGAACGGTCATTTTCCCTCCCCTTGTTTTCAAGGGAAATGGCCACAGGGATTCCTGCACTCTGTCTACTCCCTTTGCTTTTCCTGGTGGTCACCAACTCTGACTGCACCTTAGGTGTGACCACCTCACTAAAACTCTTACCTATGAAATGCTCAGTATCTCATGATCCTGAGTACATCCAGATCCAGCTCCCTAACACGGTCTCCCAGGAGCTGCAGCTGGGTGCACTTCCCATAGATGTTGTCATCAGGGATAATGGAAGTCTCCCTGTGCTTCAACATCCTGCAGCAGCAACACGTGCATATCTCCTCTCCAGGCCGGCAATGATTCAGGGTTTATTTTTCAGTTTACTAAACTTTCCTCTGTAAATCAGTTTCCCATCTTAATGCCCAGACAGGCATCCCTGCAGCCATAGCCAGGCACCCATTGGTGATCACCATGAGGTACTGTGGAACCCTGCAAATCTGAATGGTGTTTGTTTCCCTTTCACCTTGTTCTGAATAGTCTCTCCCTCCCAGTCCAACTCTAAATGGTCTTCCACTATCACAGTCTTGGAAGAAACCGTTGTTTTTGTTTTATTTCAGACATGAAATCTACCATTTAGAATTTCTATTTATTTCCTTGGCCTTTTTCTGCCATTCTGATTGCATTGACTCTTGTGGAATAAAGTTCTATTTCTCAGAAACTGGTTGGGATATCTGGTGGCAAGGACGGGTTGGACCGAAGTCTCTGTTTCTGTGCTGTACATCTCTACGACTCTGTGACTGGCCTAACTGCCGTCTTACCTGCTGTAAAACTGAAAAGGACAATTTAAAGGACTTTACCTGGACTTTTTGCTGAGCCACTGCTCTCCAAAGCCCTACTTCTGAGTCTGCCACAACAAATTTAGCAATAGCACTTTTCGCTACCACTCAATGTTTTGTTTTAGTTAGAGGAGGAGGAAAGTTGGGTGGCTGGTGAGGTCCTCCTTCAGGTAGTGGTGACTGCGCAGATGCAAATCTTCACACTGACAGCCAATCTGCTTTGTCACAGTCATCTGCTAGTCCAAAAGTATGGCTTCAATTTTGAGATCATGTTGTACACAAGTCCTGTACTTCCTGATGAGTGGTAATAGTTTGTCCACACATATTCTCTTCTTTGTTGTCCTTCATATGTATCAACTTTGATCAATTCATCCTGTCAGCCTTCTAAACTCCAGGGAATACAATTCCATTTTCTAATGTCTGCTTGTAATTTCACCCTTGGCATTCTTGGAAACATATGCCATAATCTCCAACTCGAGAACATCTTTCACAGAATATAATGTCCAGAACTGATAACAGTGCTTGGTTCTCTGTCTTCTTCACCCAAGATAGTTTTCACGAGTGAAAGACCTACAATACTTGTATTTCATGGGTGCAATGACTTCAACATTTCAGATCTAGAACATACACCCTCAAATGGTTGGTTGTTCTACTGATAATCTGGAGAAGTAGAACTGTTCAAATATGGTTTTCTTCCAGCAGTAGAATCGTAGAGATACATAGCATGGAAACAGTCCCTTTGGTCCAACTTGTCCATGCCAACCAGATATCCTAAATAAATCTAATCCCATTTGTCAACATTTGGCCCATATTCTTCTAAACCCTTCCTATTCATATAGATACCTTTTAAGTGTTGTAATCGGACCAGCTTTCGCCACTTCCTTTGGCAGCTCATTGCATACCTGTGCAAAAAGGTTGCCTCTTGATCTTTTTCTTTTAAATCTTTCCCCCCTCACCTTAAACCCATGCTCTTGAGTTTCCCCAGATAAAATACCCTTAGCTACTCATCCTATCTATGCCCCTCATGATTTTATAAACCTGTATAAGGTCACCTCTTAGCTCCCAATGCTACAGGTAAAATAACCCCAGTCTATTCAGTCTCGCCCATTGCTCAAACCCTCCAACCCCGGCAACACCCTTGTAAATCTTTTCTGTACCCTTTCCGTTCACAACATCCTATAGCAGGGAGACCACAATTGCATGCAACATTCCAAAAATGGCCCAGCTGATGTGGCTGTACAGGACATGACCTCCCAACTCGTGCACTCCATGAAGACAAGAATATCTAATACTGATAAGATTTTTTTGTCTGTGATCTCTTGAAATTTACTATATAAAGAATTAAACTAAAAATGGAAATCTACAAAAACCATACATTTAAGCATCAGTAACAAAGACCTCCGTTAGTGGGTAGTTAAAGTTAAATTAAGCTTGGTCACATTTGTAACTAGCTTTTATCCTGAGGCAAAAATAAAAGGTGGTAATTTTGTAAACTTGAACAAGAACCAAATCATGAAGACATGTAAGTTAAGAGCGAATTGTGTAATAGATTGCCAGTGAGTCATATGGAGCGGAGGTCAGCTTGATATAAATGAGAAATTTTATTTCTGTGTCTCGCTCACTTAAATCCATGTTGAGTGGTAAAGGTCATGTGAGTTTTCAGAAGAGAAGCTTTTAGAAAATGAAGTGCTGTATTCGAAATGAGTCTTGATATTAGATTCAAAACCCTGTTGTGAAGGTAGTGTGAAAACCTAGGTCTTGATGATCCAATCAGTTTCTAATGGTCTCAACTGCAAACAGTATGGACCGTGCTTTGAAATTAGTTTAGATCTTTTTAGCTCCCAAATTTGAAACCATTCTTTTACGTGATTGCATGAGAAAGGATGCAGAGGAGATTGACCATATCTTATGTGCTTTGGAACTTTTCCACTGTTAACAAAAACTTGTTTTCCTTCGAGTAGCAAAAACTGAGGGTGGACTTGATTGAGGGGCTTAAGTAGGGGAAGATAGGAAAGAAAGTGTTCCCCTTTGTAGGATAATCCACAGTCAGGGTGCATAGATTTGAGATAAAGGCCGCGAGGTTCAGAGGGATTTCAAGAGGGTGATGGGGACCAGGAACTCCATTCTCTGAAAGAGTAGTAGAGGATGAGCCATCGCAGGATTAAAGTCTTTCGGTGATCTCTTGGAACTCATTAGGCTCTGGATCACGTTATGGAAAATGTGGTGGGCAGGTGTTAGGTGATTGGGAATGCAACAAGCCAAAGGACATATTTCTGGATTTTAATGTTGCACAGAGCCTGAGATGCAACTTAGAAGTATGCATTCAGAAAGCAAATTTTTACTGCAATTTATTTCATGAGGCATTTCTGGAATGTGAGACATGACTGAGATCTGTCCACAAACATAAGTTACACAAATAGCCCCATGGCGTTTGAATGATCTAACGTTATTAGAAAGTGCAGTTTTTTCATGTATGTGGAATACATGTTAACACTTGTCGTTTACATTTTGATAATGCTCCAGTAAAAGAGTTCATAATTGTACAGACTATTTTTCTTTCATTTGGTAAATGCAATGTGTAATCATAAAGAAGCTAAAAGCATTTTTGGGTATTTTAATTATGATCACATTAGTTTCACACTTCATTGTATCTTGAATTACTCTTTTCTCTTTCACCTCTGCCTCTTTTCCTCGGGTAGTTTGATTCTATCGACTGGGATATAACTGTTGTAGTCCATTGATTTACTTGATAGCTCTTTCTTATATTCTACGCTGAACACGTGTTCCTAGATGTTGAAATTTGTAGTAGAATACATTCCACTTCAACAAGTAACCATGTTGGATGTCAGAGGTTGGTTTAAAATGAAAACCAAATGAATGTGATGTACATTCACCTCAAAAAAAATTAAAACTTCCTTAAGCTCACAGAAGGTTGAAGTGATTTCAGTTCATACATTTTCTGTTCACATTTTTAATTATTCTCAATTAGAGTTCCTTTTTCTTCTTGCTTTGATTCCAGAACTTGTTTCTCTGAGTTAATTTCTTCCTTAAATAACACACGTCTACATTATAGAACAAAGTTGGGAGTAAATATCTGGTAAACAGGGAGTAATGGAAAAGAGTTGAATATTTCTCAGTAGTACACGATAGTCCAGTTGATCATCTGATTTGTCTTGTGCTGTTTGATTCTTTTCCAACCTTTTCTTACAGTCACAATTGTTAAATGCTTTGGCAAATTATAACTGTTGTGCAATGTTTCAAGTATCGATTAAATAGATGTAAATGGAAGATGTGTGGACTGTTTGATTTTTTTGCCATCTTTATTACCACTGAGGATATTTGTTACAGATATGAATACCATTGGGCTGATGGCACAAATATTAAAAAACCAATTAAGTGTTCTGCTCCAAAATACATTGATTACCTGATGACATGGGTACAGGACCAGCTTGATGATGAGACCCTCTTTCCTTCTAAAATAGGTGAGCCATTTTGTTTCATCTGCGTAGGAAAAGTGAGCAATGCATTCTCCTTGAAATAAGCAATGATCAATCAGTAGTACCAGAAAATGGTTTTACATTTTTGGTTGGCACTACACTTGCCCTCTTGTGCCACGATTAGCCACATGTCTGACATATCTCTTCTCCATCCCCTTTCCCCTGTCTGGAATGTGAAACAGCTCATGCAGTTATGATTAGAAACTACAGTTGTTTCGTTCCATTGTCCTCACAAATAAAATCATATCAGCTGACTAAAAGGCAAAGCTTCTGTCTGATTAAATTCTCTTAGTTTGAATTTATGAGCTTGAAGCTTTAATTGGTGAACTTGACATCTAGGACTGCAAGAGGAAACATCTTTCCCGGGAGAAGGGAAGGGGACAGAATAGAAAAGTACTCGTGGTAGGGGACTCGATAGTTAGGGGAATCGACAGGAGATTTTGTGGTCAGGATCAGGATTCCCGGAAGGTATGTTGCCTCCCTGGTGCCTGGGTCCGGGACGTCTCCGATCGGGTTCTAAAAGGGGAGGGCGAACAGCCAGAAATCGTGTTACATATTGGCACTAATGATATAGCCAGGAAAAGGATTGAGGATATAAAAAGTGATTTCAGGGAGTTAGGATGGAAGCCGCAAAGCAGGACGAACAGAGTAGGGTTGTCTAGTTTACTACTGGTGCCACGAGATAGCGAGGTGAGGAACAGGGAGAGGGCGCAACTTAACACGTGGCTGCGCAGCTGGTATAGGAGGGAGGGCTTCAGATATGTAGATAATTGGGATGCCTTCTGGGGAAGGTGGGACCTGTACAAGAAGGACGGGTTGCATCTGAACTGGAAGGGGACCAATGTCCTGGGTGGAAGGTTTGCTCGAGTAGTTCGAGAGGGTTTAAACTAGTATGGCAGAGGGATGGGAACCTGAGCTGTATACCGTAGGTGAGAGTTAATGCAGATGAGGCAATAGCAAGAGGTAGACCAGCTAGTGGGAAGGATTTTCTTAGGAAGGAACCAAAGGATCAGTTAAAGTGTGTTTGCATTAACGCAAGGAGTATCAGGAATAAAAGTGATGAACTTAGAGCATAGTACCTGGTGCTATGATGTTGTGGCCATAACAGAGACATGGGTTTATCAGGGGCAGGAATGGTTGCTAGATGTTCCAGGGTTTAGAGCATTTAAAAAGAATGGGGAGGGGGGAAAAAGAGGAGGGGGTGTAACACTACTAATCAGAGAGGGTATCACAGCTACAGAAGCTTCCATTGTCGAGGAAGATCTGCCTACCGAGTCAGTATGGGTGGAAATTAGGAACAGCAAGGGAGCAGCCACCTCGTTAGGGGTTTACTACAGGCCCCCCAATAGCAACAGGGAGATTGAAGAAAGCATAGGTCAGCAGATTTTGGAAAAGTGTGGAGGTAGTAGGGTTGTTGTAATGGGTGACTTTAACTTTCCCAATATTGATTGGAACCTCCTTTGGGCAGAAGATTTGAATGGAGCTGTTTTTGTAAGGTGTCTTCAGGAGGGCTTCTTAACTCAGTACGTTGACAGGCCAACGAGGGGAGAGGCCATTCTAGACTTGGTGCTCGGAAACGAGCCGGGGCAGGTATCAGATCTTGTGGCGGGAGAGCATTTTGGTGATAGTGACCACAACTGCCTCACATTCTACATAGCTATGGAGAAGGAGAGGATTAAGCAAAATGGGAGGATGTTTAATTGGGGAAGAGGAAACTATGATGCGATTAGACATGTGTTAGGAAGCATGGACTGGGAGCAATTGTTCCATGGTAAAGGCACTATAGACATGTGGAGACTGTTTAAGGAACAGTTGTTGTGAGTGATGAATAAATGTCCCTCTGAGACCGGCAAGAAAGGGTAAGATAAAGGAACCTTGGATGACGAGAGCGTTGGAGCGTCTCGTCAAAAGGAAGAAGATAGCTTACATAAGGTGGAGGAAGCTAGGGTCAAGCTCCGCTCTAGAGGATTACAGGCAGGCGAGGAAGGAGGTCAAAAATGGTCTGAGGAGAGCCAGGAGGGGGCACGAGAAAGGCTTGGCAGAACGGATTAGGGAGAACACAATGGCATTTTACACTTATATGAGGAATAAGAGAATGGTCAAAGAAAGAGTAGGGCCGACCAGGGATAGCATAGGGAATTTGTGTGTGGAGTCTGAGGAGGTAGGGGAAGCCCTAAATGAGTTTTTTGCCTCTGTCTTTACGAAAGAAACGAACTTTGTACTGAATGAAACCTTTGAAGAGCAGGTGTGCATGCTGGAATGGATAAAGATAGAGGAAGCTGATGTGCTGAAAATTTTGTCAAACATTAATATTGACAAGTCGCCAGGCCCGGACCAGATTTATCCTCGGCTGCTTTGGGAAACGAGAAATGCGATTGCTTAGACACTTGCGAAGATCTTTGCATCCTCGCTCTCCACTGGAGTCATACCTGAGGACTGGAGAGAGGCAAATGTAATTCCTCCCTTCAAGAAAGGAAATGGGGAAATCCCCGGCAATTACAGACCAGTAAGTCTCACGTCTGCCGTCTGCAAGGTGTTAGAAAGGATTCTGAGGGATAGGATTTATGACCATCTGGAAGAGCATGGCTTGATTAAATGCAGTCAAAATGGCTTTGTAAGGGATAGATCATGCCTCACAAACCTTACCGAGTTCTTTGAGGATGTGACTAGAAAAGTTGATGACGGTCGAGCTGTGGATGTGGTGTTATGGACTTTAGCAAGGCATTTGATAAGGCTCATTCAGAAGGTCAGGAGGAATGGGATACAGGGGAACTTAGCTGTCTGGATACAGAATTGGCTGGCCAACAGAAGACAACGAGTGGTAGTAGAAGGAGAATATTCTGCCCTGAAGTCAGTGGTGAGTGGTGTTCCACAGGGCTCTGTCCTTGGGCCTCTACTGTTTGTAATTTTAATTAATTGGATGAGGGGATTGAAGGATGGGTCAGCAAGTTTGCAGACGACACAAAGGTTGGAGATGTCATTGACAGTATAGAGGGCTGTTGTAGGCTGCAGTGGGACATTGACAGGATGCAGAGACGGGCTGAGAGGTGGCAGATGGAGTTCAACCTGGATAAATGCGAGGTGATGCATTTTGGAAGGTCGAATTTGAAAGCGGAGTACAGGATTAAGGATGGGATTCTTGGCAGTGTGGATGAACAGAGCGTTCTTGGTGTGCAGGTGCAGAGATCTCTTAAAATGGCCACCCAAGTGGACAGGGTTGTTAAGGAAGCATATGGTGTTTTGGCTTTCATTAACAGGGGGATTGAGTTTAAGAGTCGCGAGATCTTGTTGCAGCTCTATAAAACTTTAGTTAGACCGCACTTGGAATACTGCGTCCAGTTCTGGTCGCCCTATTATAGGAAAGATGTGGATGCTTCAGAGAGGGTTCAGAGGAGGTTTACCAGGATGTTGCCTGGACTGGAGGGCTTATCTTATGAAGAGAGGTTGACTGAGCTCGGACTTTTTTCATTGGAGAAGAGGAGGAGGAGAGGGGACCTAATTGAGGTATACAAGATAATGAGAGGCATAGATAGAGTCGATAGCCAGAGACTATTTCCCAGGGCAGAAATGGCTAACACGAGGGGTCATAGTTTTAAGCTGGTTGGAGGAAAGTATAGAGGGGATGTCAGAGGCGGGTTCTCTACACAGAGGGTTGTGAGAGCATGGAATGCGTTGCCAGCAGCAGTTGTGGAAGCAAGGTCATTGGGGACATTTAAGAGACTGCTGGACATGCATATGGTCACAGAAATTTGAGGTTGCATACATGAGGATCAATGGTCAGCACAACATCGTGGGCTGAAGGGCCTGTTCTGTGCTGTACTGTTCTATGATGGTCTTGTTCCATTCTTCTCCCTGGTCACCCACGAACTGCAGTTTTTGTTCAAGTTGTGATGCCTCTTCAAGTTGATTTTTAGCATTAACTATTAAAATGTACAGTTGATTTTATAAATCTGAATCTTTGAAGCTTTTCCATGTTATAATTCATGATAACTGTTACATTGCAGGAGTGCCCTTCCCTAAAAATTTCATGTCTGTGGCCAAGACCATTCTTAAGCGTCTCTTCAGAGTTTATGCTCATATTTATCACCAGCATTTCGACTCTGTGATGCAGCTTCAGGAAGAGGCCCATCTTAATACTTCCTTCAAGCACTTCATATTTTTTGTTCAGGTAATATGTTCTGCATCACATTTCAGTGCACCCTTTATATTGCTGACCTCATGAATTTAAATATTAATGTATATTACATTTCATCTGTTGTGTATACAATCTAGTCACCAGTTTGAGTTGTTAATGTTATGCAGATTGCACAAGTTGAGGAAGTATAATATCATGATGAATTCCAGGATGAATTTCAGATCTGGAATCAGTACGCCTCAGGGTTTCTTTGTCTAATGTAGCATGAACTCTTCCCGTTCACCTTTTTCTATTCTCTACATTGACCTTGTTTATTTTGCCCCCGCTATCTGCAGTTCTGCATTGAACTTGTTAAATTTGAGAACGCTTGCAGTACAGATCTAATATCGAGACAGAATGCTGATGACCTCAATGGTGTTCATCATTGTGTCCTTGTTTCCAAAATACAGTTCTATTATACAGCAAGATGATTGACATCATTGACCAAATTGAGGAAGACCTGAAAATATCTCTTTCCTGGAATCAACAAAGCCAAAACTAAATTTGTGCATGATAATGACTATAGGAAGGCTTCTATTTCCTCTAGGTGATGAGTTTGTTTATGTTTTGATGTGCACACACACAACTGCATCACATGCTGCAGTTAGTAATGTGCCATTTCTACATTAAATTATCCCAAGAAACACACAAAATAGGAGCTGTAGTCAACCATTCAGCCCTTAAAGCCTGCTTCACCATTCATTATAATCATATCTGATCATCCAAATCTTCTTTTCCCCCGATATCCTTCTGATGTCTTTAGCCCCAAGCGCTTTATCCAAATCCTTGAAATTGTGCAGTGTTTTGGCCTTGACTGTTTTCTGTGGTAGCGAATACAATAACTAACCACTCTCGGTAAATAAATTTCTCAGCTTAGTCTTCAGTTTCCCACCAGCTGCAAAAATTGGGAACATCCTTCCTCCATCTGTGCTGTCCAATCCTATTAGGATTTTATCATTTTCTGTGAGATCCACTTCCACACCCTCAGTTCCTCCTGCTTTTAACTCCAGTAGATATAATCCTACCCGATTCAACCCTTCCCCATATGTCAGTCGTGCGATCCTAGGAATGAGTGGGATACATCTTTTGCTGCCCTCAGATAATGAGACCAAAACTCTGCACAGTATTCCAGATGTGGCCTTACCAAGGTACTTTTAAGTTGTAGCATAATTTCACTGCTCCAGAACTGAAATTCTCTTGTTTTGAAGTCCAGCATAGCATTTGCTGCCATGATCATTTGGTGAATCTGCATGCGTGTTTTCAGTGACTGGTGGATGAGAACACCCAGTTCTCAGCACATTCCCTCAAACAATTTCTAGCCATTCAAATAATAATGCACCTTGCTATCAATGTAGATCACCTCACATTTATCCACCTAATACTGCTTCCTCCTCACAACTCACCCTCCCACCCAATTTTGTGTCATTTGCAATTTGGATAGAGTACATTTATTTCCTCCTTCTAAATATTAATGTGTATTCTGAATAGCAGGGCCTTAGCACTGGTCCTGCAGTCCCCCACGAGTCACTGCGTGCTATTTAGAAAAAGTCTTGTTTATTCTTCCTCTTTTTGTTTCCTGTCTGCCAACTAGTTTTGTTGAACTGAATACACTGACCCAATTGCATGAGCTTCAATTTGACATGGTAACATCTTCCACAGTACCTCTTCTGACAACCTCGAAGAATTCCAGGAGACCTGTCAAACAGTTTTCCCTCTCTTATACGTATGCTGACTCTGACTGATCTTACCATTGCGATCCAAGTGCACAGCTATTAAACCTATGACAACGGACTCTTGTAATTTTCCCCGTTGCCGATGTCAGGATGACTGGTCTATAATTCTTATTTTACTCTTAGCCTCCCTCTCTCTCTTCAAATAGAGAAGCTGCATTAGCTACCCTCTAATCTGTAGGAAGTCTTTGAGTCCAAAAAATCTTTGAAGATGACCACCAATGCATGCATTATTTCTAGGGCCACTTTTTTTTGGAATATAGATTATCACACCCTGGATTGGCCTTTTATCCCATCAATTTCACCAAAGCTATTTTCCTACTCGTATAAATTTCCTTCATTCCTCCTCCTCATCATTAAATGCTTTGTTTCATATTTCTGGTCTGTTATTTGTGTCTTCCTTTGTGAACACAGACAAAAGTAGGTATTCATTTGGTCAGTATTTTCTTTGTTCTCCATTACAAATTTCCATGTTTATGATTGTATGGTTATCTACATTTTGTATTTACCAATCTATCTCTTGTCATGTTCCTATAGAAACTTTGACAGTCAGTTTTTAACATACCCACAAATTCATTCTTGGACTCAATTTTCTCATTTGGAATGAATACTTTTGTCTTCCTTTTCTGAATTCTGAACTCCATTCGTCAACTTGTTTTTGTTTTAGAATCAATTTGTATGCCTCTTCTTTGGATCTAATACTGTGTCTGGTTTCCCATGGTTTATCCAAATTTGCCTTTTTTTACTTCTGTGCTTGGCATGAGTGAACAATTGTTGCACTTCACTTGGGCTCTTTGAATGTTTGCCATTGCTTTTGCATCACTATCTGTTTATGTCAACACCTCTTGCCATCCCAATTTTCTCCATTTACACTGAGAATCCTAGTCTCAGAATCAACTGCATAACTGTCCAAATTAATCAATCCTATTATGATCACTCCTCCCAAAAGGGCCTTGTACAACCAGTTTGCCAAGTATTTCTTTCTCATTACACTACCAAGTCAAGGATGACCTTTTTACTAGGTGGTTTCTCAGTGTATTGGTCCAAAAAACCATCATGTAAAGACTCCCAAGAAGTCCTCCTCTATGGTATTGTAACTAATTTGCTTTGCTTAGATATATGGAGTTTAAAGACACCCATAATTACATATAAGTTTGTTGGATGCATCTCTATAGACAACTGCCCCAAAAAATTGTTGCCCTTAGCATTTCTCAGTTCTATCCATAAAGAAGCCTCACTAACATCTTGTACAACCTCAACATAACATCCCAACTTGTATACTCAAAGGTCTGAGCATTGAAGGCAAGTGTGTTAAATTCCTTCTTAACCACCCTATTTATGACACAGACTTCAAAGAATTATGCATCTGAATCCCTAGGTCTCTCTGTTCTACAACACTACCCAAGACCCTACTTTTATATAAGACCTGCCCTTGTTTTGCATTTCGGTAAAACAAATCATACATTAAAATAAATTAAACTCTATCTGCCACACATCAGCCCTTTGACCCAATTGATCAAGATCTTTTTAATCTCAGATGACCTTCACTTCTCAGATGAATTTTGTATTCATCTGCAGACTTAGTAACCGTACCTTCTACATTTGTATAAATGACAAATAAAAGTGGACCCTGCACCAATCCCTGTGGAACATCACTGATCACAGGATTCCAGGCTGGAAAGCAACCATCCACCACTCTCTGTTCTTGACTTTAATTCCCCTTCCTTTGATTTCCTGGTTCCCATTTCCATGCCATTTAACGCCTCCCAACTACTCTCTCGCTATTACTCTATACGTCAGTCTCTTTTCTGCTCAGATGTAACCCATCCAGTTTGACTGCTCCACATCCTGTAGAACCAGTCCTCATTCCTCAGGAATCTGAAACGGTCCCCTGCGGACCATCTCTTCAATCACATGTTTATCTGATGTATCCTGCTATTTTGACTTTGACTAACACATGACACTGGTGGTAATCCTGAGATCACTACCTTGGAGATTCTTTTTCCTAATTTACTTCCTTACTCCCATTTTTCTGCTCTTGGGGCGTATGTGTTTTTTTTTTCTTTTGTAACTGATATATATACCAAGACCACTGTTTACTCTGCCCCTCCAGAATGTTCTGCAGCTGCTCTGAGACACCTTTGACACCAGCATCAGGGAGGCAACATACCATGAACAAAAACAGAAATTGGTGGAAAACTCAGCAGGTCTGGCAGCATCTGTGGGGAGAAAACAGAATTAACATTTCGGGTCCAATGATCCTCCTTCGGTTCAGTTGTGGAGGGTCACTCGATGTGAAACATTACCTCTGCTTTCTCTCCACAGATGCTGCCAGACCTGCTGAATTTTTGCAGTAATTTCTGTTTTTGTTTGACTTCCAGCATCTGCATTTTTTGTGGTTGTTTAGTGAGCCAATATACTGGACAAGAGTCTTATTTGCAGGCAAAGAAATCTCTGTCTATTCTTTTTACAATTGAATCCCATGGAAGTATTGCATTCACACATTTGTTGTTTGTCCTATATGCAGCAGAGTCAACCATGTTGCATTGATTTTGAATGTTGCTCCTTTCCCCTGAAAGGCCACTCCTGTCAACAGTATCCAAAGTGGTATATCTGTTTTGTAGGGGAACAGCCAAGACATTCGTGCACGACCTGCCTGGTTCTGTTGCTCAACCTAGTGGTTACCCATTTCCTTCCTGCCTGTGGAGTCTGAGCCTGTGATGAGACTACCACTACCACAACCCCCCCCCCCTCCCATATATGCTTTCAACAATGTTCCACAGGGCCCCCGCAGCCTCTTCAGCTCTAAAACAAAGGCTTCAGGAGATCATTCTTGCACGTAGGCTGGCTGTGGGGACTCAAACTGTGCCCAAACACCCACACCACAGATTTCAGTGCTCTTGCCATGATTTACCCCTTGAAATTAAATGTTTATAAATTTAAGAATAAGGAGTAAGCCATTCAGGACTGAGATGAGGAAGATTTTCTTCACTCAAGAAAACCTGTGGAATTCTTTACAACAGAAAGCTGTTGGGATACGTTTGTTAGATATATTCAAGAGTGAGTTGGGAGTGGCCCTTGTGGCGAAAGGGATCAAGGGATATGGAGCGAAAGCGGGAGTGGGATACTGAAATTGTATGATCAGCCATCATCACATTACAGGCTCAAAGGGCCAAATAGCCTACTCCTACACCTATTTTCTATGTTTTGGAAGATGCATTATTTTAAATACTTGTGGGCCCTTATTCACTGGTTATCTTTATTATGCTATGTAATTTTTACCAACTATAAAAGGACCAAAAAAAAAGCAAAAAGTACCTATTCCCCTCTGCAAGGAATTCCCACTGTTTTAAATTCCAAAAAAACACACACACACTGGCTGTGCTTTGCCCTGACTGGTCTTGTGGAGCTTGTCAGTAGAGATGCATGAATACCAGAAGGAGTGTTCATCTATCCATTTTTCGCAATGGATAAATTGAGCAAAAACATCCCTCTGCTGTTTTGGGGAAGTACTGTCGAGAAAGTTACAGCCAGAATCTTTCTTAACTTGCTCTTTTTCGATCAATTCAACTTGGTTTGCTTTTAAAAGTTAAACTTCACTGTCAGAAAAGTCTTATTCTGGATGTCAACATATCCCTGCATCTCAAAATTGCTTCCTCTGATGCAACAACAGCATTAGACAAGGATAATTTTCAAGTCAAAACCGACATTGCTGGAGAAACTCAGCAAATCTGGCAGCATCTGTGGGGAGAGAAAGAGTTCATGTTTCAGGTCTGGTATGACTTGTGTAAAACTGAGAGGAGCTGGTTCATGCCGGTTTCCATGCTTGTGAACAAATGGGAGAATGATTACTCTGATTCTGAGTGGAACAGATGGTGACAGTGTCCACAGCAAAGGCCAAAGGAAGGACCAATGGTGGTGAAGGAGCAGTATAGTTGTGAACTAGTGGAGGTGCTAGGTGTTGAAATGAGAAAATTCCAGGTGTTAAAATGACAAAATTAATCCACTCAGGAGGCGATGGCCGAATGATATTCTCACTAAGCTATTTAATCCAGAAACTCAGCTAATGTTCTGGGGACCCGGGTTTGAATCCTGCCAGGGAGGACAGTAGAAATTGAATTCAGAGGGGAAAAAAAATCTGGAATTAATAATCTACTGATGACCAGGAAACCATTGAGGAAAAAATCCATCTAGTTTACTAGTGTCATTCAGGGAAGGAAATCTGCCATCCTCACCTGGTCTGGCCTATATATGACTCCTGACCCACACCATGAGTTTGATTTTTCAATTGCTCCCTGAAGTGGCCAAGCAAGCCATTGAGTTGTACTAATCGCTACAAAGTCTCTTCAACGGCAAATAAGTATTGGCGATAAATGCTGGCCAGCCAATAATGCCCATAAACTATAAAGAAATAAAAAAACTCAGTAGTGAGCAAAGTCAACAAGGCACAATCTAAACACAGCAGGAGTGTTGTAATCAAGTGAAGGACGGTGATTGTGTGATACAATTGTTGATCTTGAATCCCAAAAGCTGTAAAGTGGTGAAGTTTTTTTAAAAAAAAACCATTGTGTTCTTTCTCCAGCTTGCATTGAGCTTCATTGGAACAAGTTTTAGTTAAATGGGGTTATCAAATGAAGCATTTTACTTGAAAGTGTCCTTAAGAGCCCAGGGATAAGTCTGTATAAATCTGTTCAGCTCACGTAGAGCTTTGAGACTTGAGGAATCATTCATATTTTTGTTCCAATAGCATATACTTCAGCTTTTGGTTGGTTTATTTCTGCTAATATTTTTGACAATCCATCTTGTTCTGACTAAGTTTTCTCCTCTTCCCTTTCAGGAATTTAATTTGATTGACAGGAAAGAGCTTGCTCCACTCCAAGATCTAATTGAAAAGCTTGGATCAAAAGACAGATGAATGTTCTTCAAGAATTGAAACCATTTTTTCCACATCAGCGTGATCTTAGTGCTTCTCTTTTTCTACCTTCAAGATCCCCATTTCCTGCACATACACAGTATGATGTGTGATCATTGTGAGCATGCTCTGTGGAAAAATCCATTGTCTCTGTAATTGTTAAATAGTACTTCAATATTTAGGATGAATAACCTTTGGATAAACAAGTCAATAAGCTGTTGGTTCTAGCCAGATGTCAGTGTTCTGAAGACATTGCCAATCAGCCATGTTGAAAGATTCAAAGGTGCCCAAACATTCTACATGATCATTTAAAGGATATGGCAGTATTGATTTTGTTTTCCTCTAGGTGTGACTAGCAGACTTAGCAAAATGTGTTGGTTAAAGCATGCTAAAGACATTTAGGGAGGAGAAAACTATTGCTGCGTTAGTTTGATACTCAGATTCTTGATGGATGGGTTTGTAGTTTGGATTCCTGGTTTCTGCATGCTCCATCTTCTTGTGCTTTTATTTGAGGAAACATGGAAAACTAATTTGATTCCTGTCCTCAAATTAAAAGCAAACTGGAACTTGTGCAGATTGAATGTATGTTTTGAATGGGTTGATTTGCAGTGTGACTGCAGGTTGTTCACACTGCAAATAGATCAATTAATTGTAGACTAGTTAATTGTACACAGTCTCTAAATGTACTTCTTGGATTTAAAAGACAGTGGAAAAACTTTTGTACTTTGTTGATGCATACATATACATTTATACATTAATCTCTAATGATGTTAAAGAAGCTTTGATTCAGTGGGGCATGTTTTCCATGTCTTAGGCTGACAGTACAGCAATTTGAAGTTGAGAAATTTTCAAAATCTTTACTCTAAATTACTCTACTTAGGTTTCAGTTAATTGCTTCACAAGAGTGATGGGTTTTAAATTGAAGGCACATGTTCAAATTGTTTTGCTTGAAGAATGTTAGAGTAGGACAGTGACATACAAGAGAAAGTACCACTAGTTGATGTTTTTTTAACCTTCAAAAATTGCCTATGAAATACATGTACCGAGCTGTCAATATACTGTCTGTAACCAGCTGATGATTGTAAGAATTTACTGTTGTCATTTAAACGTTTTTCTATTGTTTGGTTTCTGACAATGCATTTTCTGAACCACTTTTTGGAATTTCTAAATCGCCAGTCAGTTTGACTCTTGTGACTGTAATTTTGGATTATATCACAGAGCATGTACGATTGCATATTGTGAAAACTGTGTTGCCTTTATTTCTTATGTTATTAGATGCACTTTGGGGACTGTGCCCAGTTGCCTTAACTAGACTACTTTTTCAAAACTTGGTCAGTCATGCTTTAATATTGAATATTTTTTTTAATGTTTTTACACACAAGGTGAATAAGAAACTTTGCAGCAGGATATAACTTTTTAACCTGTGATTGCATAATAGCAATAGTCATGGGGCAAGGGGGTCTTTTTTTTTAAGAATCTAGCAATAATGTGCTTTAAGTAAATGGCATTTTTTTTTTATATTTTTAAATATCATTGTCCAAATATGGGTGACTACTGAAAATAACCACCTGCTAGGTCTAAGCATTTTAAATTGTATTTTGCTGCGGTCAAAGCTCTGGAATAGTTTCCCTGTTTAATGGTTGAGAAGAATTGAACAGTCTTGGCATTTAAGTCACTTGCATTCTTATTATCAAGTATTGCTGTTAGTTCTTTTCTGTTGAGCACAATAAAAAGGTTGAGGAGGTTTACAACTGAACTCCAAGTTTGAAGTACAAGTTGAGTGAAATTTTGTTAATGTTAGGATCTTCTTAATTTCACAAACCAGGAAGAATTCCAATTTTTCAATCATAATGTATCCAATGAACTATCCTGTACAAAAGCTTCCTTCAACTTTGGTTATTATCATTGTAACCATGTTCTCCGTGTGGTCATTTCATATCATGTAGGATTGAGAACTGGAAATTAAACTGTCCATTATGCAACTGAAGAGGCATACGATGGAATTACAAGAGTTCAGAATGAATTTAAGGGTGGGAGAATTTATCTTGCCTAACCAATTCAAGATCAACAATGATTGTTCACTTTATGAATGAATATTAATCCAGCATAATTGTCTTTCTGATCGATGAACTAAAGTTATACGGATGAAGAACACTTTTCTATAATGTGAATCCTGACTTGCAAGTCAGGGTGGAATACATTTTTATGACTTTAAAAGCTGTATTGTAAATCTTGACTTTTCTTTCTAACAGAAATCTAGGATTGAATAACTACCACTTCTGAATTTTGGTACAGTGTAATTTATATAGAATATAGATTCCCTACAGTGTGGAAACTGTAGCTTCGGCTCAACAAGTCCTCACCAACCCTCCGAAGAGTAACCCACCCATTTCCCCAATCCAACTACTCTACATTTACCCCTTACTAATGCATCTAATGTACATGCCCCTGAACACTATGGGCAATTTAATATGGCCAATTAACCAAACCTGCACATCTTTGGATTGTGGGAGGAGACCGGAGCACCCTGAGGAGACCCACGCAGACACAGGGAAAATGGGCAAACTCCACACAGACAGGCGCACGAGGCTGGAATCCCTGGCGCTGTGAGACACCGTGCTGCCCATTCCTAAGGTGAGTCCATGTCTGGCAGGGACTGGATAATTAGGGAAGGACGTAATGAACATTTTTTTTTGACTGGAGTTACACTTAAAATGTTTCAAACAATGCTTAATGCTGCAGCAATGTAAGCTATAAAGTGGTAAATTCAAAAACTGCATACTGTTGAGAGTTCTTCCACTGAAGTGAATCAGCATTCAATGCTTTTTAACACGTACATTCTAGAAGTTTTCGGAGTGCCCATGATTTGAAAGGAAAACTTATTTGTAAAGCATAAGCTTGAGTTAACTGTTCTGATACCAGGTGGCTTTTGTTGAATGGTGGCCGGATGCAGTTTTTGTTTTGATACATGTCAGAAAAGGTATTTATGGTTGATTATTGTATTGTCAGCTTGTGTAGTGCTGTTCTTGGAACGGTAGAATTCTATTCTTTATGCAAGAGGGAAGAGCTAGAATTGCTTAACCTTTCAAATCCTCTACACTAAGATAAATGACTGAAGTAGAATACAGCAATCTCAATCCAGTTGATGAGGTGTCGTGTTTTGATTCTCCTTGTAGAAAAAGGTGATGTTACACAGATATGAAGCTAAACATTGTTTCAATCCAGTTTTAGAAATATCAATAGTTTGGGCATGTTTGTCTGCAGAGCCTCATGGCAATAGTGATGATGGTTACAGAAAACTAGTGTATGTTTGTAATTCACACACGAGTAATGTTCTTGAATTTACATTGTTGATACATAATTTGGATGGTTTAAACTGAGCTGAATAAGGTGCACTCTGGATTATTTTGCCTTTGTACGTGAGGTTTAGTTGAAGTTCATATTTTCACTTGGAGAGTAGTCAGAATTATGTTGAACTTAAGAGTGGTTTTCAAAACATGGCACATGAACTTGTACAGCATTTAGAGTCATAGAGGTGTACAGCACGGTAAAAGACCCTTTGGTCCAACTCGTCCAAGCCGACCAGATATCCCAACACGATCTGGTCCCATCTGCAAACACCCGGCCCATATCACTCCAAACCATTCCTTTTCATATCCCATCCAGATGCCTTTTAAATGTTGCAATCATACAAGCCTCCACACTTTCTCTGGCAGCTCATTCCATACACATACCATCCTCTGGGTGGAAAAGGTTGTCCCTTAGGTCTCTTTTATATCTTTTCCGTCTCACCCTAAACCTATGCCCTCTAGTTTTGGACTCCCCCACCCCAGGATGTTTGTCCGATTCATGCCCTTCATGATTTTATAAACCTCTATAAAGGTCACCCATCAACTTCTGAAGCTCCAGGGAAAATAGCCACAGCCTATTAACCTCTCCCGAGAGCTCAAATCCTTGTAAGTCTCTTCTGAACTCTTTCAAATTTCACAACGTTTTTCCAATAGGAAGGAGACCACAATTGCACGCAATATTCCAAAAGTGGCCAAACTAATGTCCTGTACAGCCACAACATGACCTCCCAACTCATGTACTCAATACTCTGACCAAAGGAAAGCATACCAAACGCCATCTTCACTATCCTATCTACCTGCGACTCCACTTTCAAGGAGCTATGAACCTGCACTCCAAGATCTCTTTGTTCAGCAACACTCCCAAGGACTTTACCATTAAGTGTATAAGTCCTGCTAAGATTTGTTTTCCCAAAATGCAGCACCTCGCATTTATCTAAATTAAAGTCTATCTTCCACTTCTCAGCCCATTGACCCATCTGATCAAGATCCCGTTGTGATCTGAGATCACCTTCTTCGCTGTCCAGTACACCTCCAATTTTGGTGTCATCTGCAAACTTACTAATTATACCTCTTATGCTCACATCCAAATCATTTATATAAATGACAAAAAGTAGTGTATCCAGCATCGATCCTTGTGGCACTCCGCTGGTCACAGGCCTCCACTCTGAAAAACAACCCTCCATCACCACCCTGTGTCTTCTACCTTTGAGCCAGTTCTGTATCCAAATGGCTAGTTTTCCCTGTAATCCATGAGATCTAACCTTGCTCACCAGTCTCCCATGGGGAACCTTGTCGAACACTTTACTGAAGTCCATATAGATCACGCGCACCACTGTGCCCTCATCAATCCTCTTTGTTACTTCTTCAAAAAAACTCAATCAAGTTTGTGAGACATGATTTTCCACGCACAAAGCCATGTTGACTATCCCTAATCAGTCCTTGCCTTTCCAAATACATGTACATCCTGTCCCTCAGGATTCCCTCCAACAACTTGCCCACCACCGAGGTCAGGCTCACCGGTCTATAGTTCCCCGGCTTGTCTTTACCGCCCTTCTTAAACAGTGGCACCACGTTTGCCAACCTCCAGTCTTCCGGCACCTCACCTGTGACTATCGATGATTCAAATATCTCAGCAAGAGGCCCAGCAATCACTTCTCTAGATTCCCACAGAGTTCTCTGGTTTTGTAAGTGGCATTTTAGTTGTTGGGTTCAGTAACCTTTAGCCTAAGAGGCTAGGCAGCATCCGAGGAGCAGGAGAAATCGACGTTTCGGGCATAAGCCCTTCTTCAGGAATGAGGCTGGTGTGCCAAGCGGGCTGAGATAAAATGTTGGGGGGGGAAATATATTGATGCTAATTTCTTTGCATCGTTCCACATTGTTTTGTGACTGCTAATTCAATCCCGAATCATTATTTCAAGAAGTTTCTTTCCACCAAACATGAGCTGACAACCCCAGCAATTAGGCCTATCTTCATACCCTAGTTCCAAAAATATTGGAAAGTTTTCAACTGTGCAATTCAAATCTCTATTCTTGCACGAGTCTATACCTGACATGAGCTGAAAATGTGTTGCTGGAAAAGCGCAGCAGGTCAGGCAGCATCCAGGGAACAGGAGAATCGACGTTTCGGGCATAAGCCCTTCTTCAGGAATGAGGAAAGTGTGTCCAGCAGGCTAAGATAAAAAGGTAGGGAGGAGGGACTTGGGGGAGGGGCATCGGAAATGCGATAGGTGGCAAGAGGTCAAGGTGAGGGTGATAGGTCAGACTGGGGTGGGGGCGGAGAGGTCAGGAAGAAGATTGCAGGTTAGGAAGGCGGTGCTGAGTTCAATGGATTTGACTGAGACAAGGTGGGGGGAGGGGAAATGAGGAAACTGGTGAAATCTGAGTTCATCCCTTGTGGTTGGAGGGTTCCAAGGCGGAAGATGAGGCGCTCTTCCTCCAACCGTCGGTTTGTGGTCTGGCGATGGAGGAGTCCAAAGACCTGCATATCCTTGGTGGAGTGGGAGGGGGAGTTGAAGTGTTGAGCCACAGGGTGGTTGGGTTGGTTGGTTGGTCCGGGTGTCCCAGAGGTGTTCTCTGAAATGCTCCACAAGTAGGTGGCCTGTCTCCCCAACATAGAGGAGGCCACATCGGGTGCAGAGGATACAATAGATGATGTGTGGAGGTGCAGATGAATCTGTGGCGGATATGGAAGTTTCCTTTGGGGCCTTGGAGGGAGGTGTGGGTGCAAGTCTTGCACCTCCCTCCGCTTCTCCTGTTCCCTGGATGCTGCCTGACCTCCTGCGCTTTTCCAGCAACACATTTTCAGCTCTGATCTCCAGCATCTGCAGACCTCACTTTCTCCTCTATACCTGACATGTTTGACGTTGAGGCTAGTGTATTTTTTTGGTTAGAGTAATAGATGTACAGCATGGAAATAGACCCTTCGATCCAACTCGTCCAGGCCAACCAGATATCCCAACCCAATTTAGTCCCACCTGCCAGCACCTGGCCCATATTCTTCCATACCCTTCCTATTCATGTACCAATCCAGACTTTTCTAAATGTTGCAACTGTACGAGCCTCTACCACTTCCTCTGGCAGCTCATTCCATACCCGTACCATCCTCTGCATGAAAAAGTTGCCTTGTAGGTCTATTTTATATAGGTTATGGCAAATGCAATGTTTTTGTGCCTTTTCCCTTTTTGATCTCCACACCTGAGTCATTACACTAATGGAAAAATTGCAAATCAAAACTGTATGTCTACACAGATGAAAATGGTACCATATTTCTCTGTATTTTTGCTCCCATGTTTTCATGAGATCCCAGGCTAGGTCAAGTAAACTCCATCTTAATCTCTTGTGATTCCTCCTGACTTTGACAACGGATAGCTTCTTTCCTGTTGACGAGGCTGACGATCCATCCTTTCTACGCTTCCCGTATTTGAGAGCGTAAACTTTCTCAATTCCAATCGCTTGAAGATCTCTCCCTGTCCTTCCCTCTCTTGTAAAGTGAACCTTGCATGCTTACTGTACCTATTTTGATCACAACAGTAGAAGCATCCTTCATTGCACATCGCAGCACTCCCCACCTTGTCTACTTTCTGACAACACGTTGGATTCGGGCTTGTGGAAGGAATATGATTCTTTGCCATCACTCATTTGTCTATTTTGAAACCCAAAGTCATGGTTGCGATCAATATTTACAAATGCAGGGGACGGTTGACATCTTATTACCGTTTCTGTAAAAGACTTAAGTGATATGTTCGTTCGGTCATGGAATGTACTCTATGGTACACAATCGTTTTGGGTAGGGTAAGTATTCCAGTTTCTTGATACAACTACGCTGAATGAAAGCTAATCTAGTTCCAAGTTAGGCTGATGCGTAGCTTTAGGAGGATTTGGAAGCGATCATGCTCCAATGAATCGGCTGACCTGGTCAGGGGTTGGCAAACTGCTGAAGTGCAAATGGATGGTGCGAAAGCACTGTGATTGAGCGCTGGTGTGGCAGGGAGTATTTTTGTGGACAGCTTCCACTTCAGCCCACAATTTAAGCTCAGCGGGGCATATGCCATCACAGTCCCGAGCTGTGACTTAAACAGGGGCCTAAACGGCTTTGCATTGAATTTGACCGAGGGAGTTAAGCCTCTCTTTTTTTTGCGGCATTTACAAGCTACGAGCGGTGCATATTGCACTACGGAACAAAGTTGAAATGCATTCGAGGGGGAGAGAGTGCGTTGGCGGGGAGGGCTGAGCTGGGCGCGGGCAACTGCAACTGCGCGAGCCTCTGCTCTTTGCAAAGGGGGCATGGGTGGGCGTCGGGGTGGTCGCGTGCGTGGGCGGTTGGCTTTTCAAAACGCTCGCGTGCCACTTCTCGGATCCGGCCGTCCAACGGTCAAAACGGTGAGACCTTTTGGGGCGCAACAAACCCAAATCCACCTCCCGTCGAGGGGAAAAAAATAAGGTAGGGCAATTTAGGTATTTTGTTTTGTTTACTTTGGAAGAACGCGGCGAAATAGTTGTTTGACGTACGACCGTGGCTAAGCTGTTCGCAAGCACGTGCGACTCTCTTTTTGCTTCGGCCCTTGAAATGATGGATGACCAGTTACTGGTGGCCACGCCTGGCATAGGTTTCAGCATGTCGAATTTTGAACTGAAATACTTAATAGCACAGACCACACTTCAGCAACCCGCCTCCATTAGCGGGTTTCGACAAATGTTGAACGTAATTTCATTGCTGGTTGGCGCTTTTGGAGTGAGGAAGGCGGCAGGTAAGTGGCTGTCACTCACCTCCGGACAAACTGTGCTCAAGTTATTCGGTGTCTCCTCTCTTCAGTTTCGGCGCTGTGGGCATGATTGGACATTTTAAGATCGCGGCGTTCTCCTAAATGTCCTGACCAGCATTTCTCCGTTAAATAAAACCAAAATCCGAATCCGATAAATTGTTCGTTCTTGTGTCGGTTGTTGGGACGGTCTTGTGTACAGAATGACTCATTCGCCCATGCAGCAGGAGGAGCTGCCAGTCAAGTGTAATTTTCCCAATTTAATTCCACTTTTTCCACGTTTGTGTAATGCGTGAACTTTTTATTTGTTCTTAACCACTCATCCCTCCACCACCCCATGCATTCCTTTTGAATCGCCACTTCTGAGTCAGAAATAAGTGCAGGACAGTCCGGGTGCAGGTTCCGGAGGTGCAATCGGTGTGAGAAACATTTCATACCAACCAAATGATTTGGGATAGAAGAAGAAGAAGAATTCCAGGCGTGACCTGCAAAGGAGAGTTGCTGAAGCTGGAATAGAAGAGGCAAATCCACTGTGACTCCCTCTTGAAGGACAGTTGAACTGTGGGAGGAAGAAAGTGCAGGAAATGCAACAAAATTGTCTTACGCACTTCACTTATTTTGAGAATAGGCAATATACCAATAACGACTTGCAGCTCCTTCATGCGGTGTCATGCTTCATGATGAAATCGTTTTTATGATACACCTTACACTCTTGCCATTCTAGCCAAATATGGTAATGCAAAGGAACCTCAATTACCTGGTATTCAATTATCCTAATGTCAGATTATCCGGCAAGATTGCAAGGTCCCGTACATCTCTATGACTCATCCGGAACTCGATTAATTGAACGAAATAGTGCCCGTCATTGTCCTTCGAATAATCGAAGTAAATCAGAAAAAAAGCAATGCTCATTGGTTCTCAGCATGGGGTGGTACTAGCTAAACCTGTATTTATTGCCCATTCCTAATTGCAAGGGTTGACATGTGCTGCCTTTTCCCACTGTAGTGGATGTTTGGCAGTTCTCTAATTTTGACAGTGCAGGAATCGCTATAATGTTCAAGTCAGGATGTTGTGTGACTTGACGGGAAACCTGCAGGTCATGGTGGTTGTGCTGTTTTTTTTGTTAGCGTTGTCCTTCGAAGTGGTCGAGGTTGGTTGCTGGATTGGAAGGTGTTGTCAAAGGAGCCTGGGTGTGATGTTACAGTGCATCTTAACAGATTGTATTGTGGAGATTTGAAATTACTATTATTCTTTGGAAAGTTGGTTTCAAAAGTAGTGGGCTGAAAAATGTGTTGCTGGAAAAGTGCAGTAGGTCAGGTAGCATCCAAGGAGCAGGAGAATCGACGTTTCGGGCATAAGCCCTTCTTCAGGAATGAGGAGGGTGTGCCAAGCAGGCTAAGATAAAAGGTAGGGAGGAGGGAGGGGCATTGGGAATGTGATAGGTGGAAGGAGGTTAAGGTGAGGGTGATAGGCCGGAGAGGGGGTGGGGGCGGAGGGATCGGGAAGAAGATTAGGTCAAGAAGGCGGTGCTGACTCCGAGGGTTGGGACAGAGATAAGGTGGGGGGAGGGGAAATGAGGAAGCTGGAGAAATCTGCATTCATCCGTTGTGGTTGGAGGGTTCCTAGGCGGAAGATGAGGCGCTCTTCCTCCAGGTGTCGTGTTGCCATGGTCTGGCGATGGAGGAGGCCAAGGATCTGCATGTCCTTGGCAGAGTGGGAGGGGGAGTTAAAGTGTTCAGCCACGGGGCGGTTGGGTTGGTTGGTGCGGGTGCCCCAGAGGTGTTCTCTGAAATGTTCCGCAAGTAGGCGGCCTATTTCCCCATTGTAGAGGAGGCCACATTGGGTGCAGCGGATGCAGTAAATGATGTGTGTGGAGGTGCAGGTGAATTTGTGACGGATATGGAAGGATCCCTTGGGGAGGGGGGACATGTGGGTGCAGGTTTTGCATTTCTTGTGGTTGCAGGGGAAGGTGCCGAGAGTGGAAGTTGGGTTGGTGGGGGGTGCGGACCTGACGAGGGAGTTGCGGAGGGAGTGGTCTTTCCGGAACGCTGATAGGGGAGGGGAAGGAAATATATCCTTGGTGGTGGGGTCTGTTTGGAGGTGGCGGAAATGACGAAGGATGATACGATGTATGTGGAAGTTGATGGGGTGGTAGGTGAGGACCAGTGGGTTTCTGTCCTGGTGGCGATTGGAGGGACGGGGTTCAAGGGCGGAGGAGCGGGAAGTGGAGGAGATGCGGTAGAGAGCATCGTCAACTACGTCTGAGGGGAAATTGCGGTCTTTGAAGAAGTAGTGGGCCTTGGTTTGTGATACTTTTGTTCTGTGAAGGTGGCTTTTCTTCCAAATGATTCAATCCACTTTCTTTGCAGTTGGTTAAAACAGCACTTCCAAAAATAAAACAGACTTTTTTTTTCATCCAGAATTGCTCTTACACACAGCTGTACATTTTTTTCCATCACAGTCCTCTTTTTTTCATCTACCAGCCACCATCAACAAGTCACCAGTGTTATCCCATTGATTAATTTACATATGCAGTTGGTTAAAGGCAATGCAGTTAAAAATCACACCACACCAGGTTTTCGTCCAACAGGTTTATTTGGAAGTACAAGCTTTTGGTGCGCTGCTCCTTCGAGCTAGTGGAGCAGGCTAACCGGACACAGACTTTTTTGTAAAAGATCAAAATGTGATATAACTGATGCGATGTATTGCACAAACCTAGATTGCTGTTAAGTCTTTAATCATTTAGAATGGGTTGCATGTTTTGATTCATTAATATGTAAATCCAAGAGATTTAAGTCGCATTCCTGAGATAATTTAAGGTTTTACTAAAAAAAGTGTCATCTCAGCTCAGACAATGCATTACAGGTGGGAGGTTAAAGTCTGTCTGTATTCCAATCTTGAGTCAGATTGGGTCTATTTCCAAATGAGGAATTTATAAAATATCACATGGATTGACTACCTACAGATTGTGTGCTATTTAAACAAAATAGAGTGTATTTGCTCCAGTCACATTACCATTCTGCCAACACCTCTCCAGTTTGATTGCACAAAAAGTGAGTGACAGGAAACTTGAGGAAGACTTGGTTTTGATATGACAAAGAATATTTTGCTTAGTGTTTACATTCAGTGATGGATGAGTTGAAATGTGTTTTGTGTCATTGGAATAAATTGGCACAAAACTGCAGGAAAGTTTGCTGTGTGACATGCAAAATAAATGCAAGATGGTGTGGAGCAGCAACAGACCTCCTGAGGGCTGACCCACTGAATGATGGCACTGCCTCCTGCTTGAACAGCGAAGTCAGACAAAAACTAATCACTGTTTCATCAGCTTGCAGAGAAAACAGAAATAGGAGAGAGATTAAGATCAGGGATTTTGAGAAATGAAAGAAAGTCCAATTGCTTCTCAACTGCTGAAAAGTATCGTGTTAAGTTGCCTCCATTTCATGAGCTGTGGCCTAGACAACATGCCTGTGAATTCATTCACTAAATTCATCATGCATTCTGCTCCAAATCAACTCACTTCTTCCTGAACAACACCATAACAATACAAGGTAGTGTACATTTACGGAGATCTCATCAACATCAAGAAATCTCTGCGGACAGCAGGAGTATGTGTGATGTGTGTCCCTTGGTTCACACTACAGACCCTGATTTTGAGTAATCTTGGACAACCCTTGTCACTGTGGCAAGGTCTTGCTCCACTAAGCCAATGTGGTAGCTGGTGTGCATGGTCATTTAAAAATAAATTGCACATGGGCTTCTTCCACCCCTCAAAATCAAATTCAGAGCCTGGAGCATTAGAACCCTCTTGGATAAACTCAACAGCAACAGACCTAAACAGCCATACTGTTACTGTTGCCCAGGAGCTCAGATCTTTTGAATTTGACTTTGGCATTGCCACCCTAATGAGATCTGATAGTTAGGGGAAGGAACAAGGTGTGGTTACACCTTTTAGAAAGGTTAATTAGAAGAACACTGCCACCTGTCGTGGTTGTGGGTATGTTTGCTGAGCTGGGATGTTGATTTGCAGAGTTTCATCCCCTGTCTCGGTGACATCTTCAATGCTTTGGAGCCTCCTGTGAAGCACTGTTCAACCGTGTCATCTGGAATTTACTTAATTCCATTTCCCGCTGCTTCCGATTGCCAGTTCTGCTTTTTCATTGTTGTGGCCAGTATATTGGGTCTCGGTCAATGTGCTTGTTGATGGCTAAGTGTCATTCTTCTAAAACTTCTCTGGCTGTCCTATGTTAAGCTTGTCATGGGATCGTTGTGTTGTCCCAGTTGAATTTGTGGTCCTTGACATCTGTGTGTGTGGCTACTAGGGACAGCTGGTCCCTAGAGAAGCTGCATTAGGACCCTGTTCAAAAGGTTACAACACTGTAACACTCCTGACCTACGAAGGAAAGAAGAATACCCCGACAGCGTATTCGCCAAGAACAGATATCCCCACAACTTCATCCACACATGCCTAACAGACAAACAACATGATGACGACATGTCCTGACCTAACACACTAGCCACACTACCTTACATTAAAAAAGGTCTCTGAATTGACAGCTGGACTTCTCCAATCACTCAAAATCATGATAACCCATAAACCGACAACCACGTTCAGACAACGACTCAACAGGCCAAAAGACCCTATACCCATCATGTGCAAGACTAAAGTAATTTACAAGATTCCACGCAAAGACTGCATGAAACACTATGTAGGACGAACGAGCAGACAACTAGCAATCCGCATCCATGAACACCAACTAGCCACAAAATGCCGAGACCAGCTGTCCCTGTTAGCCATACACGTAGAGAACAAGGATCACAGGTTCGACTGGGACAACACAGCAATCATAGGACAAGCTAAATGTAGGAAAGCCAGGGAATTTCTAGAAGCATGGCACTCAGCCACAGACTTCATCAATAAGCATATTGACCTAGACTCAATATACCGGACACAACAATGGATAACCGGAAGCAGCAGAAATGGAACCAAATAAATTCCAGATGACACAGTACAGCAGTGCTTCACAGGAGGTTCCAAAGCAGTGAAGATGTCACCAAGACGGGGGACAAAACGTCTGCAAATCAACTTCCAGCTCTGCGAGCATACCCACAACCATTACAACATGCATCTGAGCTACAAATCTTTACACAAACTTTGAACACTGCGGCCAATTGGTGGGTTTTGCCATTAAAAACCACCTGGCTATCTTAAAGTTAGATCCCTCGGGGGACAAACAAACCCATGATGACCCTTCAGCTCATCCTTGCCAAGGACCACTGTTACAGTCCTCAGCACCTAAATGCCAACTCTGGTTGCAACAAATGCATTCAAAGAAAATGTTTGCACCAACTTTGAATTGTTTCTGGTCAGAGTTTGAATGGGTGACAAACTGATCAGCATGGTGACATCAGTTCATAGTTGGGAAAGATACAGGCTTTGGGGAAATATAATTGGCAGAAAGGAGGTAGGGAAATCCACCAGCAGTAATATTGTGCTCTTAACAAAATATCCAGAACATAGTTTTACTATAACCAGCGAGTTGTTCCATCTGTGACATAAACCTCATGGTAACACTTGCTTCAAGCAGCTGCTCGAAAACCAACACCTGTATGTAACACATGTGCTATAAGGGGAGTTGATGACCGTTGTCCAATTCGCTGTGTCCTCAACATCAGTATTGCTGCAAAGTTGCAACAATGATGCAGGAAAATTTACACTGAGACACACAAAGACCCTGATTATAGGTGCTTATCAAGGAGAAGTAGTCACTGTCTACATGCAGGAAAGAACAATTTTAAGATTTCTCTCTCTACTAGAGGCTCTGTCTTCAATTGGAGTGTGCTTAAATCGATCTTGCACTCTATTAACTGCCGCCATTTAAGCAGATCCCCAACCGAGCAAGATGTATGAAAAGGTCATTCAACAGCTAAGGCTCAAGAACTAATAGAATCCAGGCCGAAGTACAAAAAATATGGTGTAATACCATGGGTAAACTACATGGTATAATTTCCGTTATTTGGAAGGAGGAGAGCATGCCAAGAAATACCATCTGTAATTGTGATCATCAACAAGAATAATAAGTTCCCGACTCTATAACTGCAGAGAAATTTCCTTGCTCTCAACTACAGATTGGCTAAAGAATCTTCAATTGTCTTCTCCCTGCGGCTGAAAGGCATCTTCCAGATTCCCAAGGTGCATTCTGTACTCAGAGGCACAATAGACACAACCTTTACCGTGCTGCAACTGCAAAAGCAATGCAGGAAACAGCACCAATGCTTATTTATAGCTTTCTTTGACCTCATTAAGACCTTTGATAATCATGAGTGATTATAGAGCTTCCTCCTCTGCTTCAGCTGCCCCCAGAGACCATCCTCCGCCTGCAAAGTGTTATGCAAGCTGTGATCCGAAGCAACAGATCCGCTACACCCTCAATTCACCAGGGTCAAGCAAATCTGTGTCATAACACTGATACATTTCTCAATCGTCCTTGTTCCAATGCTCCACCCTCATCCTCTTTAACTCCACAGTAGTGGAGAGCTTGATCAACAGAACAAACAGGAACTGTTCAATCTTTCTCATCTTAATGCCAGATCCAGGGTTGTCTCATCCTCTGTCACTGAAGTACAGAACGCAGATGATGCTTGCACCTGCATGCAATTGCAGACAGAAGCCTAAGCCATCAACACCTTCACTAACATGTACAAGACCATAGATCCCACCCGAAGCATTTCTAATTCAAAAGTCCTCTGCTAACCTTGCCACACCAAATCTTTATTTCTTGTCCCCTTTAGTTTATAAAATCCACAAAGAGGTCTTGGACAATGTGGACCATTTCCATACCTTCGGAGTCTCCCATAAGTTCAACATTGCTTTTAGTATGCCAGCACAACCTCAGTCAACTCAGGAAAAAATTGTTTCAAGATCAGGAGCTCAAACCTGGCACCAGGCTGAAGGTCTGTAGAATAACAGTGATAACACCTTTCTATATGATTCAGAGATGCGGACTATGTTCAGCAGGCACCTCAATCAATGGAGAAGCATCACTGGGCATTGCTTCCACAAGATCCTACAAAATCATTGGAAGGACAGGTGCCCCAACATCAGTGTCTGTGCTCAAGCTAACGTCACGAGCGTTCAAGTGTTCACCAGCTCCTCTGGGTGGGCCATATTGACCAATATCTGACACGACTCTCCTGAAACAAACACTTTGCTGGGATTTTAATATAGTAAGTGAACCATGGAAGGCAGATGAAATGCTTCAAAGGCAATCTTGAGATCTCCTTGAAAAAGTGCAAATTCCTATCAACACCAGGGAAGCTCTGGCTCAAGACCACTAAAGTGGAAGGAAAGCATCTGGAAAAATTGTGTACAGCCCATGTCTCATCACAGACGAAATGCTGAAATCAAGCACTCAACAACATGGAGTGATTAGAAAAGAGCAGTTCGAGGAGTTGTTGGAATGGAGGGACAGCGAGTAATGAGATGACAGGTGAATACGATTTGTTGCAAGTTGGAGAATGGGCAGCAGTGTTTTGTCTGAATTTTAGTTTATTGAAAGTGCAACACAGAAGACAGGCCAACAGAGTATAAAAAAGTTGAAGTGATAAAAACATGTGATGAGTGTTGAGGCAGAAGATGAGTTGAAGCAGCATGGAGATAGAACATAGAACATAGAAGAATACAGCGCAGTACAGGCCCTTTGGCCCTCGATGTTGTGCCGATCCAAGCCCACCTAACCTATACTAACCGACTATCCTCCATATACCTATCCAATGCCCGCTTAAATGCCCATAAAGAGGGAGAGTCCACCACTGCTACTGGCAGGGCATTCCATGAACTTACGACTCGCTGAGTGAAGAACCTACCCCTAACTTCAGTCCTATATCTACCCCCCCCCCCCTTAATTTAAAGCTATGCCCCCTTGTAATACCCCACTCCATACGCGGGAAAAGGTTCACACTGTCAACCCTATCTAACCCCCTAATCATCTTGTACACCTCAATCAAGTCACCCCTAAACCTTCTTTTCTCTAATGAAAACAGCCCCAAGTGTCTCAGTCTTTCCTCATACGATCTGACTGACATTGTACGAGAAAAAGGCTGTCTTGAAGGTGGAGAAGGTATGGCTTAGTGTCAATTGCAACTTCAAGATTATGAACATTCTGATTTTATCTGGCACTAACTAGGAAGGGGGCAGGACACCTGAAGCGAATAGGTGGAATCTGAAGCAAACCAGCATGAATGAAATGTGAAAATGTGTATCGATTTGAGAACTCATTTGCATTTGAATTGGGCCTTTTCTTAGCTCCTTAGCTCAGCCATATTAACATCCTGTTTTCACCTTTCCTGACCAGAAGAAATGGGGAAATGATGTGACAAATCTGTTAAAGTAACCATTTAATTGGTTCCTGTCAGGGATTGGAAGACTGAATAGTAAATTGATTCCTGTTGCTTCATCAATTGTAGAAATGGAACAGAAACTTGGAAACTTTGTTTTTGTACTCTTACTTCCATATCCTGCTGTGGTGTCTGAGTGAATTAACTGAAATGAAATTTTCCAAGGATGGGATAAAGGCCAACCTCTCCAATCAAGCCAGCATGGATAGAAATGGTTGAGAAAATGAACAGCAGATGTATGGTCCCTTGAATCTAGAGAAGAGTGCCTAATGAGCTTTAAGGTTATGAGGAAAGCAGAAAAGTTGAATGGCATACCACTTAACAGGTTTCACATCAACAAAGAATTGAGGATGTTGGAGATCTGAAACAAAATCTGAAAATGATAGAGAAACTAAGCAGATCTGGCAGCACCTGTGGAGAGAAAAACAGTTAATATTTTGAGTCTAATGACTCTTTGACAGACTAAAAGTACCAATACTGGTATTAATGCTGACGGAGAATAAATGGAGATAGTGAACAGAGAGGGAGAAAAGAGAAGCAAATGAAGAATTGCCGATGATAAGCCAAAATATTGAATGGGAGTGAACAAGAAGTATGAATAACTTAAAATGGATTGGCTGTGCTGGAAGCAATCCATACAAGCCAGGAGCTGGGCAGGTGTAGGGGAGAACAAACATGGAAGAAGGTTTTCATGCTTTGAGGTTGTTAAACTCCTAAGTCCTAAGATCTGTTACATATCTAAATAGAAAATTATGTATTTGTTCTTCCGGCTTCCATTGTGCTGCGCTTGAGTACTGCAGCAGGTCTGAGACAGAAATATTGGCATGGGAACATGGTGGTGTATTGAAGTGACATGAAAACTGCAGATGCTGAAATCCAAAGTAAACAGGCAGGAGGCTGGAAAAACACAGCAAGCCAGGCAGCATCAGAAGGTAGAGAAGTCGATGTTTCGGGTGTAACCCTTCTTCAGGACTGAGAGGGATGGGTGGAGGAGAAGTTGTAGATAAAGGGGGTGGCGTGGCAGGGTAGTGAAGTGGGGATAGGTCAAGACAGGTGGAGGTTACAATTAGATTAGATTAGATTACTTACAGTGTGGAAACAGGCCCTTCGGCCCAACAAGTCCACACCGACCCGCCGAAGCGTAACCCACCCAGACCCATTCTCCTACATTTACCCTTTCACCTAACACTACGGGTAATTTAGCATGGCCAATTCACCTAACCTGCACATTTTTGGATTGTGGGAGGAAACCGGAGCACCTGGAGGAAACCCATGCAGACACGGGGAGAACGTGCAAACTCCACACAGTCAGTCGCCTGAGGTGGGAATTGAACCCGGGTCTCTGGCGCTGTGAGGCAGCAGTGCTAACCACTGTGCCACCGTGCCACCCACAATCTGATTGGTTAATGGGAGGAATGAATCCAGTTGATAGGAGGAATGAGTGGAAGGGAGGGGGAGGGGCTGGGAAGCGAGTCAGGATGGGAAGGGAGGTTATTTGAAATTGGAGAACTCAGTATTGAGTTCTCTGGGCTGTAGGCTGCCTAGGCAGAAGATGAAGTATAATTCCATCAATTTGTGGTTTTGTTTGGAGGCCAAGGATGATCATGTCAGAAAGGGAGTAGGAAGGGGAATTAAACTTGGCGGCAACTGGGAGGTCTGGTTGGCCCCCACAGGCCCAGCTGAGACGCTCGGTGAAATGTTCCCTTGGGAAATGTTCCCTCTGGAAGAAAAGCACATTGGGTGCGATGGAGGGTATGTGGCAGGCAAGTGGAAGCTCAGGGTCACTTTTATACGGATGGAGTGGAATTATTCCACAAAGCGGTTACCCAGTCTGTATTTTATGTGTCCAATGTAGAGGTCACCTTGTGAGCGCAGATTCAGTAGACTAAATTGAACAAAGTGCAGAATAAATTGCTACTTCACCTGGACTTTGAGGAGGAAGGAGCGAAACAGGCAAGCACCTTCTGCATTTGCATGGGATGGTGCATAAAGGTATGTAGAGGTGTTGAGAGTGGAAAAGGAGTGGACCTGGGTGTAATTCCAGGACAGCATGTGTAATGGAACCTCCAGCCATAGGTGATAATGGTGAGGGAACGTATTGTGCATGGCCACTGGAGCAATTGTGCTGGGAGCTCCATCAGGAAGTGATGATGGTTTGGAGGATGCCAGGCAGCCCAACTGGAGAAATCAATCTGACGGAAAGGATGTATTTTGGAGAAAAGAATCTCGAGGGGAGAAGGATCAGACAAAGGGAATTCTTTAACCAGATGGAAACCAAAGGGTCTGGCTGTTTTGTGTTAAATTCTCTTCATGTTTGTCATGGCCTAATTCACATAGAATAAAGAATGGCTGCTTTATGATCTTTGGGTTGCCCATTTGTTCAAATCTCATGTTACATTTAATTGTCCCATGGCAATTGAGGCCAAACATGTAGAAATTTGGCTTTTGAATGCACTTTGAAGTCATGCGTATATGAGTGATGGTGATGCCCTCAGATACACGTGTCACTTGATATGTAATGAACTGTACACTTTATCATCATTGGCAATCATTCACCAATGAATACGTTGAGATTAGAGTGGTGCTGGAAAAGCACAGCAGGTCAGGCAGCATCCGAGGAGCAGGAAAATTGACATTTTGGGCAGGAGCCCTTCATCAGCCCTCCTGATGAAGGGCTCCTGCCCAAAACGTCGATTTTCCTGCTTCTCGGGTGCTGCCTGACCTGCTGTGCTTTTCCAGCACCACACTAATCTTGACTCCTAATTTCCAGCATCTGCAGTCCTCACTTTCGCCAAATGAGTACAGTTGTCCACATCGGAAATTCTGTGTTACTATTCATGGGTTCTGTGGTTCCTCGCATGGCTGATCAGCCCAATCCGAGAGCAGTATCTCTGACAATACATTTGGTGGGTGTTTCCAGGAGGTGAAAGTGGTCCTTCATTATGCATGACAGGTATTTATAATCCCAGGGAAAGTAGTCAGACAGGAGATGAAGTCACTCACCACAAACTTATCACGACAGCTAAGAGTAGTGGAAATTGTTGTGGTAGTGGGGTGGATGATTGCAGATGCAAAGCTGTACCAACTATTCATAAAAAGGAAGATCCAGCTATCCTTATGCTGCTGTATGGGCACACAGGATGTAGACCCATGTGAAAGGTTAAGTGGTCACACTGTTAGGAATCATAATGTGGATCTGTTCTATAGGTTAGGTCTGTGAAAAACACGACACAACCTTCTGGGACCTCTGGGGATGATGAAGCCAATTGAGGGAGAGACAGTGGTGTGCAGATAATGATATCGATGAATAATCCAAAGATTCAAGTCCTTGCTTTTGGGGCAGCAGTTCAAATCCCACAATGGCAGTTAATAGAGTTTAAAATCAATTAACATTTGGAATTGAAAGCTAGTATCAGTAATGGTGACCATGAAAATATCATTTGATCATCGAAAAAAACTCTTTGATTCACAAATACCCTTACCAGTCAAGCTACCTGTTGTCCAGATCTACAGCCTAGTAATGGACTCTTAACCATCTTCTGAAATGAACAAATCACTCAGCCTAAGGGCAATTAGGGCTGAGCAATAAAACCAATGATACCCACATCTCCATCAACAAAAAAATATCTCTGGAGAAAGCACCATCACCTGTCTCATCAGAAACCTCCACCAATGCAGTTACACCCACACAGCCTGTGGCAAGTATTGTTTGCAGCACTTGGATACCAGCCAATGGCCATCTCCAACAAGAGAGAACTCTCACCGATTAACATCCAGTGCCTTTATCATTGCAGAATCCCTACTAACAACAACCTGGGTGTGACCATGACCATCAACAGACCTGTATCAGCTGTATAAATACCATGGCTACAAGGGCAGGTCAGAGGCTAGGATCAGTGCAGTAAATAACTCATCTCCTATCTGGCCGATCCCTGGTCAATTTCAATGATGCACAAGAGTGAGATGGACTACCCCTACATGCCTGGAATTTGTCCATCAACAGCTCCATCAACACTCAAGAATCTTCACACTAACCAGGACAAAACAGCTGGCTTGATTTTCACAAACATTCACATCCTCCACCACTGATGCTCAGTCACAGCAGTAAAATACCTTCTACAAGATGGATTATAGAAAATCACTGAGGCTCCTTAGATCGCACCTTCAAAGCCTTTGATGACTACTATCTCGAAGGAAAAGGTCAGCAGATACATGGAAGCATTACCACATGAACATTTTCTCTTAAGTCACTTACTAACCTGACTCGGAAATACATTGTCATTGTTTCAAAATTGCTGGATCAAAATCTGGAATTCCCTCCTGAATACCATTGTGGATGTGACTACATCAGATGGACAGCAGTAATTCAAGAAGGCAGCGGACCACAGTTTCTCAAGGATATCCTAGGGTTGGATAATAAAAATTGGCTCAGCCTGTGAAGTCCATATCCCCAATGAGTAAAAGAACTCTCTGACCTTAGATCAAATACGCAAAACAGTCATCTCTTGCATGTCACCTTTAAATCAATGTGATTTGGGTGCCATGAGATTCTGGTATGGCACAGGCTTTATCTTGAAGGAAAGGTGTAATTAAGGAAATGTTTATTGGATACAAATATTTATGGATTGCAAATGTATTACACATGGCAGTACACCATACAATAACGTGAAGCCTGATATGTCGCAGATGGTGTGCTGACTTTATCTCATCTCAAACAACTTGGAAAATTGCAATTTCAGCTTCCACCTAATTCAATCACCTCGCATGACCCAATTCCCTGTTCTGCAGGACCCTGAAATCCTCAAACCCCACCCTCAAATGGCTAACTCACCCTTTTGACTTTTCAAGTGACAGAACGTCAATGGTTTAAATAATTAATACTTTTGTCACATCTAACCGAGCATTTCCATCTGAAATCATATTTATTTGTCATTGTTTCTTTCTTAGAACAACACCTGTCAGAGCTTTTGAAGATGTAATCAGAAAGGGAAATAGAGGGTATAAAAGGGCAGATTTGGATTCCCAGAATACTTGAAGTGTCAGTGCTTCACAAGAGCTCATATGGTGGGGATAAATCTAGTTAGAGGATTCATTAACAAATAGGAAAAGAGAGTCAGGATAAATGGATCATTGACGATCTGTAACGAGTGGGATTGCTGCAGGGATTGATTTCCACAATCTACACTTAGGTCTTAGATGAAGGACTCAAGTGTAATGTAGCCAAATTTGCAATCAATACAAAGTTGTTGGAAAGCATCTTGTGAGAAGGACACAGGCTGAATTTTACTTTGTTTTCACAATCCTGATATCAGGATGGAACAAATCCCAAGACTGCAGGGATCCTGCTCATTGATTTTCCTCGAGTTGTCTTTTTAATCGATTGAGTATTGTTGGCCCAATCACAGGGCCATATTCTCTCAAGCCATTATAGCACCACAGATGTGAACATTGCTGAGGATGCTAGCAGACCACAAGTCTTTGGTGGGCAAATTAATTAAAATGCAATCTAAAATTTTTAATCAAACAAATTCTCTTCCCAGAAAAGTCCTCTGTTCCTCAAAAAATGGTGATGCCACCAAGTGAAAGTGCCATTTCATACTAAAAGGAAAAACCCTTTTGGGTTGGGGAACAAGTGGATTGGGGAGGGAAGGAGGTTAGCTACAATTGTGAGTGCTGGCTTTTCTGCTTGCAGCACTTCTAAGGCCTGGAGCATCTGGCTCCAATGGTTTCCTCATATCCCCACGTTTGCTCACCATAAGCAAAATGCTCACGGTCCCACTTAATAATTCCATAACAGGGCATTTAAAAGCAGAAATTTTCTGTATCCTTTCGTCCTGAAGGTAGCCGATTCACACCCGAGCTTGGCTTGTGCTTGCTGCTGAGAAACTTTACTCCTGTACTTTGGCTTGTTAAATTCAGCCCAAAGAGTTCCAATAGCTTGAGATAAGTTAAAGCATTGAACAAAAAACTGACAAATGCATAGTCATGTTGGAAAATACGAGGTTATGCACTTTGCTAGGAATATGAGAAAACCAAAAGATGCATTACAGAGTGCCACAACACAATGGGATCTGGGTGTCCTTGTATATGAAACACAGATGTTAACTTTGTTAAGGTAATAGTTAGGAAAACAGAGAACGTTTGACTTAATTGGCTTAGAGTATAAAAGTCAGAAAATATTGCTCCAAAACCACGAATGAAAAAAAAACTGGACAAAGCTGAACCATTTCTGGAATATGCATATAAAGTTTTGATTTCCTTATTTAGGAAAGTGTATATGTGGAGGCAATTGAGGGAAAGTTAATGAGGGTCATTGCTCGGATAATTAGTATGTCTTTTGGGGAAACGTAGAGTGCATTAGGCCTTTACTCACGGGAGTTTGGAAGGCATGATTTGGAGGTGCTGGTGTTGGACTGGGGGGGGGGGGGGGGGGACAACGTTAAAAATCAACATTAGAGTGGTGCTGGAAATGCACAGCAGGTCAGGCAGTATTTGAGGAGCAGGAAACTCAATGTTTTGGGCAGGAGCTCTTCATCAGAAATGAAGGGCTCCTGCCGGAAACGTCGATTTTCCTGCTCCTCGGATGCTGCCTAACCTGCTGTACATTTCCAGCACCACTCTAATCTTGGCTCTAATCTCCAGCATATGCAGTCCTCAATTTCGCCCAAGGTTAAAAATCACAAACAGGTGGTTGAAGAAGCAGCGTTTTGAAAGCTAGTGCTTCCAAATAAACCTGTTGGACTATAACTTGGTGTTATGTGATTTTTGAGTTTGGAGAACGAGAGATGATTTTCTTGAAATTTCTGCAGGAATTGACAAGATGAATGCTGAATAGATATATTCTCCCATGAGGGATCTAGAACTAGGAGGCAATTTTCAGAAGACACAGTCACTCATTTAAGAGGGAGAAGAGAATGTACTTTGAGAAGAAATTCTGTAAAACCTTGGAATTCTCCAGATGGGCACTAAATCATTTAATATATTCAAGGGGCTGAGACCAAGATCAGCTCAGCCATGATTTTATTGAATGGCAGAGAAGGGTTGAGGAGTCATATAACCTTGTCCTGCCTCAATTCTTTTATTTTTTAGCTGATCAGATAGCTCTTAAACTAAGAGTGGATTCTTCAGTTCCTTGACATAACATAAAAGCTCTCAAAATGTCAACATTGAAATATTAATAGAAAGGGATTAAATCAAATTTTAAAAACAGATCATGCATGGCTGAAATGTAGATAATCCTGATTTTTTCTTTCATTTTCAAAGGCAAACAATGTATCAGTGGTGTCAACTAATGATGTGTTAAATAATAATTGTGGTCTTGTCCAAATACCTCAATACAATTTTGAGTCTCACAAATGTTAACAAAAGTCAAAGCTTTGAGTGCAAAAAATAAATATAAAATTTATTAAAACACCCACAATATTTCAAAATGATCATGAAGAATACATTTACAAGGAAGTTCTTGCAAACAACCTTTTTGTATACAATACAGTACAAATTAAAAAGAATCCTAGTCTTGAATCAGAGCCTTAATAATACAATTATAGACCACTGAATAAGACCATTGAAAAAGAATTCAAAGAAAATTAAAGAATAAATCAACCCAAAATAAAACTTTCAGCAAAATATTTACTGTACTAATATCTGCAGTAAGGTACATAAGATCCTATTCCATTTGGACTTTTTAAATGCTACTTTCATCCATTAAACTGCAAACTTCATTTCAAGTAGCGGACAGTGACATTTCCAAAGAAAGTTTCAAGTATGGGTTACAAGTCAACCTCTTGAATCTGAGGAACTTGTCATACAGTATGTATAACATTTTTATGGTCAACAATTGAATACAAAGAAACAAATTTGAACAATATTTTCCTATTGTTTTATACTTTCATGATCATCTTTTCTCACCCCTAATTCCTTAAATACATTACAAAATAATAAAAAAGACAATAGGCTTTAGAACATTATACACTACTGCTTTGACATAATGTACAAAGTTTTTTTTAGTTAACCAAAGCATCAGAATAAGCTTATTTGTCACACTTACAACATGAACAGAAGTATTGTAAGCCAAAAATAAAATCCCTGAAAGATGTATGATAAAATAAACAGAGATGGCATACCGATACATCGCAGTTAAAAGTATCCCTGATGTCAGAGTGGAAAGTAAAGTTAAATTAGACCACACAATAGTCTATGTTTTATTTTCTTTAGGCAACTATTCAAATTAGTTTGGGATATTAACATCATACTTCTTTCAACATAAAGCAAATTAAAAGAAGCACAGAACTGAATATGTTTGCACCATTTTAAATATAGATTTTCAATCAAACATATCAAAATGACTTTGAATTGACTGTGCAAGATTTACAGCAGTGGTTGTGCCATAAAAGTTAAACTGCAGCATTCTTAATTATAATTATTTACAGCCAACTGCAGGTGAACTCAAAAGAAACAGCTCATTGTCTAGTTTTAAAGAGTTGTCTTCCATTTATTTGCCATAAGGCAAAAATTAAATCTACAAGATGATAACTGTCTCACAGCTTTGCTGCATTAAACAATTAGTAATTATGAAGCAGAATTTGAAATCATGAGGGCAATGTTTCAATTATGTTAGATATTCCAGGTTCTTAAAACATTTCTACTAAGACATAAAATACATGTACTCAAGACTGAGGCTCAAGTCCAAAACCCTGGTTACTACTCAATCTTGTTCTGTTAAGATGATTTTGATCTCAGGGCTATAAGAAAACAATGGTTAGCAAGTGCCTGAAGATGCATCACAAGTTTATTTTTACCTGTCCAATGCAAAAACAACCCGACTCTGACGACGTCTGTGGAATACCTATACTTGCATTGTCCAAAGGTATTCAAAGTAGCAATGGTTTCCTAAGTCCATATTTTCCATAAAAAATTAAACAGGTCAAAGCCATATTTTCCACTCAGGAATAAACTGTTCTTTACAGAGAAGCTTATAGCCCTGAGCTCTTCAAAAACTTTAACTGACAATTATAATCCAAAAAGTAATAATATACAGCTTCCAGCAACAAAATTTGAATTAAATACAAATATTTAATCTTAGGAAGTGACATCTTTCATGACAAAGTGCAACACTTATTCATTTGTTTCAGGCCTATTAAAAGTATACTTTTCAGTTGTAAGCATTGTCTCAATTTGGCAAGAGTTCAGTTAAAAATGTTTTATGGAAATTTTGAGCTTGTTTCAAATTTGCCTTTCAAGTTAAATGGAAGACACACTCTTTAAAACTATAAATTATTGGTGTTTGGTCAAATATCCTGTTTAAAGGAACAAATTCATTTTCAAAACATATCACATTGAAATTCAGATTTAAGTACTGTTCCGACTGATTTTATTGTAAACAAGTGAAATATGGAATCCCATACTAATTTGCTTGTTATTCACCACCAATTATTGGCAAAAATCATTTCAGCTTTTTATTCATATTTTCCACACTTGGTATCCTTGCCAGTACAGATAAATTATAAAAGATATGAAAGCCAAATCACTAAAAGGAAAGCAGAGTAATTTTCTCTTTACAAGAATATACAAAGTGTACAACATAGTAGCTCACTGGAACTGCAACCCTTGCAATGTCCTTCCACCAACCACATGATTAATAGGATATTTTTACATCAAAAAGGTGCTTGCTGATTTACATGCTGCAAGGATCTGAGGCAATCTTGGAATACTGGCAAGCCATTAGGAATTTACAATTTCCACAAATAAAGATAAGTATATACATTAGCTCCTTGATGTAACATTCAGTTGAGCAGGGCAACTGAAAATGTGTAAATCATTTCTATGTTCTTCCATAATAGAGAAAGGACGATACCTCCTCCAAAATCACCCAAAAAAAGTAACACAATTGCAGTGTTTTGATGTGTTTAAAGGTGTCTCTATATTACATCGTTGACATCATTAAGCATTTTTGTTTTGCAGCAAGTTGCAATGGAGTCAGAACCTGAACTGACTTCAGAAGTAACATTGAAACCATCCCTGAACTCCACAGCCAGCCCTGACAGGCAGTTGTCTCACACAGCTTGCTTTGGACACCATTAAATTCAGGTGTATTAAACTGCCATAAAAAAAATGGCTCAAAGGTCCATTGAACCAGCTGAGTTTCTTACCTGAAGTAAACTTAAATGCTTAGAAAATACAGGTGTTACCTGTATTTACTGTTAAAAGTAGAGCTCTGTGAATGCACTTACTTTTTCAACAGGGATAATGAAATTTGAGCCAGATGGCAGAGTGTGAATACTGCCTGGTCTGAAATGCAGTTATCATTGTCAAAAGCATAAGTCACTTTTTCTGATATTTAAGATGAGGAGGTGCTGGTATTGGACTGGGGTGGACTAAGTTAAAAATCACAGAACACCAAATTATAGTCCAACAGGTTCATTTGGAGGTAGTAGCTTTCGGAGCACTGGTCCTTCGTAAGGTAGCGAAAGGAGCAGCGCTCCAAAAACTACTTCTTCCAAATGGTCCTGTTGGACTATAATCTGGTGTTGTGAGATTTTTAACTCTGATATTTAAAACATGTCAATTGTGCTAATATCTGAGGATATTCCTGCTCAAGATAATTCCATTTGAAAGCTGGATGTCATTGTGTTAATTGTTATTTGGTCTGCATGGGTTGCAGCAGATAAAATTCAAATGCAACAGTGTACACAGTGTAGTTTATTACTGTGTTTCCAGACCATTTTCCCTAATATAATCTGCAAGATGAGGGAATATGAAAGACTGCTCAGTCACCCACCAGCTCCTAACAAGGATGCAAAAGCCCTGACTCCCAGCCAAGTCTTTTGTCATTCTGAGCAAGAAATGTATATCTAAGCAATACAATGTTCTGAAGTCAACCCTAGGAGTGGCTCTAATGCAACAAAAATGGAATATTTTACCCGTGAATCTTTAAAATTTAGCATCTGTGTGGGAATACCCACGTTACTTTTTCCTATTTACCTATTGAAAAATGTACCCTCTTGCCTGTAAAGGAAATGCATAAATACATTCTGCCAGAAAAACAGAGTTATAAAAGTGAAGAAAGCATGCCCAATTTTGTCGGTTTTGAAAATACAGTTTTTTTGAAAGCCATGCTTATTTGCATCTGAACTGCAAGATTGCCCTAATGTTAGAAGTTATACAAGGAATGTAGAAAACACATATTCCTGGGTTTTAGGACAAGGAAGTCACCAAACAGAATCCATATTTCTGTACAACCAAAACACAAACATTTATTAAAAAAAGGGGGAGGAACACCTGACTGGACAAATTGAATAGCACCTCAAATAAAACAAAAGAAAATATAAAAGCAATTTGAAAGAAGTTTAAAACATACTTCATATTTACAAATACTGATATACAAAATAAAGCCACATGGATAAAGCATAAATTTATGCCAACATTTGAGCACAGGCAATGCAAGCATGTTGCTTCAGAATGGGTAACAAAAGCTAACATCTTTGTCATTGAAAAAACCAGAAATGCTGTATGAAGCTGAGCTGCCTTAAATCATTTTACGATAAGAAGGTTGCACCAAAAATACACACATTTAACATACTTCCTCGAAGAAGTCACATTTTCTACACAAAACTTCTGTTTAACGAATTGTGAACATTTTCTGTCACCACGCATAATTGAGTGCGGTGTGAGTCTCCACTGATAACAATAGTTGCGAAGTATTGATAAATGTCTCCTTAAACTAAATTGAGGCTGTAATGTAAGGATTTTTTGAATAAATTTTCTTTCTGACAAGAAATTTATGTTGTGACACTGGAAATATTTTAACTCCAAATTAAATTTCTAATCTTGGAAAGTGTGTGAATATTACATTGACCACTGCAGCACTTTATTGAAGATTTTTGTAGCACCTTTCAGCAGGTCATATTATAAATGATTCTCAAAGTCTGTTTCACTGATTCATGTTCAGCAGAAAATATAGTTCAATTGGTTTTGTGCTTTTTTACTGCCAAGCTATTTTTGAATGTCTGTTGACAACATTGCTGAGTTTAATATTCAATATTTTTCCAGACTTAAGTGAGGACTATCTCTTTAAATAATGCCAGGACTCAATGGCAATGTTAAATGCCATTCTATTTGATGAGCTGATGGCTAGTGGAATTTCAATGTTGGCAATCAGCATTCTATCACGAGATAAGGTTTACTTGCACAATGTGCAAATTAAAGATTTCGGAATCCCAAATCATTTTCTTTCTACATTATGTTCTAAAGAAATGATTTACTTCAATGTGTTTAAATCTAATTCATCACTATCTGTTTGGGTCTGACATTAGATATTGATTTGAAGAGCTGGTCCTTATTTTCTTCTTGCAAATATGTTTGTGACATATGTTTTGTTGTCTGGAGAGTAAAAATAGCAGTTTATCATTCCTGCCACAGCAAAGTTGCATGCAAGTGATGTAATGATGCATTTTAATCTGATTTCACCAAAAGATTATACATAAATAATTCATTGCAAGTTTTTTTTCCCTTGAAAATAATTCCCTTTAAAACATGAGGATCATTTATTCTCATGATTCTTTGATTTTAATTCATTCTGGTTGGTTTACTTATCTATTTTAGAGGTTTCAACATTGCATTTGACATTTGATGAGGGAATTATCACATGAAAGAATTTAAAAGATCTGCTGCTAGAAATTTAGTTTTGAGGCTTAAGTAGTTTACTGATATTCACTGAATGAGGCTCAAAGCCAAATTCTGATCTTAGCTTTCTTTTTTCAAGAATTTTTGATTTTCACAGTACAATGGATTTTAATGAGCAGCTTTCACTTCTGTTTTGTACAAAACCTAATGTGACATTTGCATTGAAATTTTATCAGTGACAATATATTTGTCAGTGACAAATTTGCTCAACTCAGATCATTTGAGATTCGAAAGCAAATACTGTACTTCTCTACAATTAACCAGCAAAAATACAAGTAGCATGTTAGTGGTATTTAGCCACATTAAGTTATGAATCAGTAAGAAATGCTATCCTGCATTTAATTCAAGTTATGTCAGGCTGTTACAGTGAGTAAATATTGCTGGTATTTCACATTTAATTATTTATTTTAGCACCCTTTAGTGTTTGCATGTATAGAAATAATGCCTGAGGTTTAATTTCAGGAATTAAAATTACCTGTTGTTCAGGAGAGCTTTTACACTGCACTTTTAGTAACAAGGGGAATAGATTCTTATAAACCGCAATCTTTTATAGATTGGCCTAAGTACATTCGGGGTAAGGGGAAAAGTTCGCATTATTCTTGAAACATTGCTGCAATTTGGCATGCAGGAGTGCAATAACATTTCAAACAATCCTTTCAGTACTACATTTTTGTGTATCAAGCTGATCAGTTGTTTTTTAATAGCTTATTTGATAGCTGATACACGGACAGTTTATTGAAATCTCAAATAAGGATCATGTGTTTTGAACATCAGCTCTTGAAAAAAATCTCTTCCTCAGTTCAGAGCAGAGTTGCTAAAATGAGCACTGTATGGAAAAGGATTAAGTTACCTGCAGGGTGGTAAATGCCTGGAGGATAATTGGCTATATTAGTCCTGCTCTGTCAAAGCACTCATCTTTCACACAGTCTTGTGAAACATAGCAACATTTTGCGATAAAAGTGATGAAATGAGGGCAAAAAGCTAATAATTTGGTCATTCTATTTTATATGGTGGAATCAATCCAACCTTGAATGGAATAATATAATTAATGATGCAAACAATGAATGTGTTTCAAAATAAGCTTTCATTAATGGTCTTATAACACCATTATTGCCTGAAAAGCTTTAGGAATTACTTTCCGAACATGGCAAATGTTAGTATAATCCTCATAAGATTAACGTGTTCAGAAACCTGTTCAGAAAACACATTCAGTTGTTGAACAAATTTAAGATCTGAGGTAATTTAAGAATGGTGTCTGTGACATGTGAACTATAATATAATTTAGACCAATATTTCTATTGATGGTAGAATCCAAACTATGAATCTTCAGTATATCATGTAAATATTTGATTAAATAGTCAGATTGGGGAATATGATGTCCAGCTAATAATATGCATTTGAATATTGTTTATCCAATATTGGAATGACTTTAAACTTTGTATTGGGATAGAAATAAGGCTTAAATTTTGTTCATCAGTTGGCTTGTTGACTTTGGACATTAGACGCAAAATAATCAAGGAAGGCACATGAATCCATTTGAATCAAACCCCACCAAAATTGAAATATTTATAGTTCTTTCTGTGGAGGATAGAGGGCAATATGCCTGAGGAACAGTAGATCTTTATTACATTTCCTTTTATACTTGAAATTAAGATTGAATTAACTTGCATTGTGATGTACACAATTGATTTTTTTTTAAAATTGCTGTACTTTCTGATGTATGTCAAACATTACATTGGATGTACATTTGTATACTGTCGATGGAATAGAGAAAGAAAAGTGCCATTTTTAAACTGTACAGCCAATTCCTCAAAACTGAACAAAAGCTCAGCGGAGGAAATTTGGTCAAAAATATTAAGTTTTTATACAAAAATCAGTAGATCTATTTTCATGCAAGTAATTCAATACCCCACTTTAGAAACTCATATTAAATAAAACATGCATTTTAAAATGTGAAACTGGATAAATACCAACTGATTGCAAGGTGAAACAAGTGTTAAGTATAGTAAGCCTGGATCATAAAACACTCCTTATTTCTACATCTGCTTTAGAAATACTGTAGGTTGGATTGATAACTGTGTAAATTAAGCAGTTACAAATTGTGATTTATGCATCAAATTTGACATCACTATGCTTGCTTCAATGTGGCAAAATAACTGGTACTTTAAATGAGCTATTTAAATAATGGTTTCTAATCAAAATAAGTATTTCAGCAATCCCAAAAATTAACTCGAGTTACTTTTTTGGTTTTAATCAGTGTCAAAACATGAGTAGTTTCAAGAACCAATTTACTAACTGATTATTTATTATTAATGTCTAAACATGGTTTTGGAAGATTAGGGGAAAAATGTAGGAAGGTGGAGAAATATTTTGCTAAAAATTCTGCAGCTATTTACAGTAGTTCTCCCAATAATTATCTGTTAAATAAACTACTTCAAGTTGTCATTTTAAAATCAATGTGAAAGTGCTTTAAAATGTTTTTAATATATTTACAGTTTAAAATTGGAGGATATAGGATGCAGGTGAAATACACAACCTGCTGTTCTTTTTATACCAATGTGTAAAAATGAGGAAAACAACAAAAATCAACTCAACTGTCATGCGAATCCCAGCAATCTGAATAGGCACCTGAATGCAGTTCTAATAACAACAAAATAGTGACAGGCATACCTTTTAGACTGGCGGTACATTGTCATCATAGTAAACCCTATATTTAGTAATTGAGTGAAGCAGAATATGTATCTTTAGTACATTTGAAGCTCTAAAAATTTTAGTTTGCTTGACAGAAGACACAAATTTGGTAATCAATGGTACAGTTCTGTTGTTGCATCTATGATTTAGTCTAAATTTACAATATTCTCAAATAGTTTTATTTTAATTGCAGTTGCAATAAAAGAAAACAATTTTGTTAATGTGGTTACCTAATCAATCTTTGTTTGCACTGGTACAGCTGAGACAGAAAAACGGCTGCTCACAAATTGAGATAACGAAAGTACAGGTTCTACTGCAATTACAAGTTAGATGATTCGTGAAACACAACTGGATGATCAATCATAAAATGACGTCAGGATTATCAATTAAGCTTGCCTTAATTAGTACATTAGATGTACTGTAAATTTCTTTTTTCAATGAAATGAGATGTTATGAAAATTGTAAAAACAATGAGCTGGAGGAGCACCATGATAGTAATTGCCATATAGTCTACCTCTGAACGGCACAATGGGAATTTTTTTTACATATAAGTGCATGTGTTTGATGCTTCAATTGAAACATCAGGCTAATAAGGTTTAGAGCACCAACAAGCCAGGCCAGCGAAATACATTTACAAATTTAAGTTGCTGGGCTAAGGGTTGTGTCGATGATTTTTATTGTTGTGACTAAAAAATGAACTCTGTGCTGTAAACTTATTCTTTTTAAAAGCACCAATTTCTTTTAGTTTTGCTTCAGATGATGCCCTACACATATAATTCAACAGGTCAAGATGTTATTATCTGTCAGAATTAACCTGGCCCTGAAGTAGTAGCTGCTTCTCTAACAAATGATTATTTTTTGAACAACATAGACAACAAAAGGTGTACAATAAATACTATTCTTCTAATTTGACATAGAAAGTTTTCTTTTTACCCCTCAGTATGATGGGCAATTATAAGTTCAAAAACATGTAGATATATAAATTAGATTACTAAAACTGGAAATTTTCAATTGTAATTAAAATTCTTTGCTCAGAGTGCAGCTTTCGAGATGATTTGCACTTGAGTGGAATTTCCCCTCTACAGTATATTCATCAGAGGAAAGCACCGCAACCAGCAACAGAAACAGCTGCTGTAGTGAGGTAAAATGGCCGCAAGGTTGTACATATCTCAAATCCAGCGGTTGTAGGGTCCTGTTACCTGGGTATAGGCATATGAAGACACAGTGATAACAGTGTTTGTTGTGATGGTCATAGCCTGACGTGTGGGAAAGTAGTCTTTTTTGTCATGTTCAATATCTGCAGTTGGTGCACTGCCCCACTTGCGTTTTTTCCCAAGAAGCTTGGTGTTTACCAGTGGCAAACCTAATCTTGCTGCTTCTTCCTGTCTTTGTTTTGCTCTTTCTGCAAGAATTTTCATCTTTGCTTCCCAGAGAGCTAAGCCGTGGTTTGGCTGATTTAAGTTCTTATGCTGGTAGAACACAAGCGATATCCGTGTGGGGTGACACCGGTTTGGTTTTTTTAATGGAGTCGTGGCATGAAGCTCTCTTCTGGCACATTCAATTAAAATAGAACCATGAGCTGGTGCCACAGCAACTCCACCAATGTTCCCATCCAAAAAATTATGTTCACTGTCAGACCAAACTTCCTCTTCTTCCTCTTTAACATTCTCAGGAGGCAAATCTTCCATGCTTTCATTCATGCAGTAAGGATCCCACAGTTGTTCCTGTAGGTCTGCACTCTGTAATACTGACTTATTTTCATTTACTTTGTAAAGATCCCACTGCTTGCCTTCCAAATTTGTGCTGGGTAACATCGTTCCATTTTCACCCCATACTTTCTCATGCGGGTTTATGCTGGATACGGAGGGCTTACTGTTACTTATTTTATACAAATCCCATGGTTTATCTTGTAGACTAGGTCCTGATATAATTGACAAGTTGTTCTGTATTTTCACAGGTTCCCATAATTTGTCTTTAAGATTCACATTAGATGAGATTGAGGGTGGTGATCTGGTTTCACCTGTTTTGAATGAATCCCACATTGTTTCCTGGAGATTTGCACTTTGCACTGGTGGTGCACTTCTGCTATCTGTAAGCAAATTCCAAGGCTTTTCTTGCATATTTGTTGCAGGTATTCCTGTTGCATTCCTATTCAATGTTGTCGAATTCCATTTTTCATGAACATTTGTGTTAATTAAGTTGGCATTATCAGTAGGATTGAATAAGCCCCATGTTTTTTCATGACCAGATGTTCCAGCTGATATTAAACTACCATTTGGTTTAAACATATCCCATGATTTTCTTTGATGGGCTATGTTAGGTGGCATTTGTAGAGGAGAAAAGGTACTGCTTACTGCATGGACATTCATAGATATCCCACGACAGGATTGTGAATAGGAAACAGAGTCATCTGGCTCTTGCTTGATAAATCGATTGACACTGTTTGCATTTTGTGGAACTCTTTTGACTTCCTCAGGTATTTGATGTGATTGATTGGATGTTGTAGATAACGATGTTTGAGAAACTAATCCTGATCCTCCTTGGAACATGGGTTGATGATTCTGCTTTGGTGTCATCTCCGCAGCCTGTTCGGAGCAATCAATCCTGTTACTTCTGAGGGCAAGATTGAAATTAGCACACAGCTCCTGTACATCAGGCTTCTTCTCAAAGCTGTTTCCTGAGAAACTCCCTGGTCTTGTATCATTTCTGCCATAGTTAAGGAATGATGTGGGAAATAATTGGTCACTTGTATAACCATAATATCCATATGAGAATGAATACCTTGGATGAAAATTGTTAATGGAAGGCAGGGTTGGCCTTGCATAGTAAGAATGATAAGGATAGACATTTCCCAGACTGTAAGCGTTGGAGGGTCTACAGCTACCAAGCACTGTGTAACTCTCAACAACTGAATTTCCACTGTGTTTGTAGGAATTGTAGTGATCTTGCGGTTCTATTTTGATTGAAGGTGTAATGTGATGTTGGGGTGTTGCAGTTGCCATTGTCATATCTGGAATATAAGAAAAAGCAAGATGCACTAGAATCATTGGTAACTCATGCAGCCAATTTTAAATGCCAAAACTAATCTATCTCATGTAACCACTGCAGTTATGACACAGTAGACATAATTACTTTTATTTATTATCAAAAATTTAATTTAAAATTGAAAAGAAAGCACAAAATAAGAGCATAAACAAAGTTTATCAAAAAGGCTTTCAACACTATTAATCCCTTCGAGACTGATTACTAAACTTAGTGATCTTGGACTAAGCCCCACTCTCTGCAACTGGATCCTCAGTTTCCTGACCCACAGGCCACAGTCAAAATTGGGGACAATATTTCATTCTCACTAACACTCAGCACTAGAGCCCCCTCCCTCCCCCGGCGTGCCCCCTACTGTACTCACTGTAAATCCATGACTGCATCACCACATACCAGACTAATGCCATTTACAAGTTCGCTGATGACACCACCATAGTTGGTTGAATCTCAGATGGCGACGAAACAGACTATAGACGGGAGGTGGAAAATGGTGCACTGAGAACAAGCTAGCTCTCAATGCTGGAAAAAGCAAGGAACTCATTATTGACTTTTGGCAGGATGACACTCATGCCCCCCTACACATTAACAGCACCGAGATGGAACAAGTGGAGAGTGTCAATCTCCTGGGACTGGTTATCCACAACAAGCTTCCTTGGACTCTTCATGTGGATGCACTGGTTACAAAGGTCCAACAACGTCTTAGATTAGATTAGATTACATTACAGTGTGGAAATAGGCCCTTCGGCCCAACAAGTCCACACCGACCTGCCGAAGCGCAACCCACCCATACCCCTACATTTACCCCTTACCTAACACTACGGGCAATTTAGCATGGCCAATTCACCTGACCCTGCACATCTTTGGACTGTGGGAGGAAACCGGAGCACCCGGAGGAAACCCACGCAGACACGGGGAGAACGTGCAAACTCCACACAGTCAGTCGCCTGAGGCGGGAATTGAACCCGGGTCTCTGGCGCTGTGAGGCAACAGTGCTAACCACTGTGCCACCGTCTCTTCCTCCTCAAACAGCCAAGGAAATTTGGCATGATGGCGAATACCCTTGCCAACTTATACAGGTGTACCATCGAGTGCATTCTGTCTGGATTCAAGATTGGAGACGGCTACAGAGAGTGGTGAACTCAGCCCGGACAATCACGAAGGCCAACCTCCCATCGATAGAATCCATCTACCAGGCCCGCTTGTCAAAGAAAGGCTGCCAGCATTCTCAAAGATCCATCCCACTCTCGCAATGTTTTTCTACAACCTCTACCATCGGGGAGAAAGTGCAGAAGCCTCAACACGCACGAGCTGGTTTCGTAACAGTTTCTACACTACTGTTGTTCAAATACTGAATGGAGTCACAAACTCTTAACATTCGCCTGTACCTGTATTTTTGTTTTTACCGCTGTTTACCTATTATTTACTTATCTATGCTACTTAACTCTGTGATCTGCCTGTATTGCTCGCAGGACAAAACTTTTCACTGTGCCTCGGTACACGTGACAATAAATTCAATTCAATTCAATTTCAGAACAAGGAAAGAACTTTTAACACATTGTGCTTATATCTTTTCTACTCCATCTCACACTGCCCACAATCTGGATTGTGCAGATTATTTCAAATTTTTATCACCTTGAATTGAAATTCTCTCTCCTCAGAGCTGTTTAAAATTCACTTTTGATTAGTAAGCAAATCTAAGAGTCTCAACCAAATCATTCTTTACCATCTCTACTCTAGACAATGAAAAAAAGCCTTGTTTATGTAACCTCACATCATAAGGTGACATTCCAATTAATCTGAGCTGTACTGTGTCCAAGGTCACTGTATGCTTTAAGTGCTATACTTCAAACTTGATTTCGTATTCCAGTTGCGATCTAACTAGGGCTATATATACAGTAGAAAATATCCTGTTCTTTATGGTCGATGTGGTAAATTAGAAGGGCTTACATTCTATTAGTCTTTGTGATGAGTTTTTTTAATGTATTGCGGTTTAGTAATCAGTGCGAGTGGCTCCTGCGTCTTCTTGGGCTTCCACTATTCCTAGATTTCAGCATTAAAATAATAGTATCCAGGTGCTCCTTAAACTTATTGAAAACATTCTACATGTGAAAAATTGTCTGTCTTCCATCTGACCAAGTTGGTTGACTTATTTAAAACTGTATTTCTGATTTCATTTGAAAAGAAATGCCACTATCTGAAGTAACAATTAAGGAACTTGCTTAGTGAAAATTTGTTTTTTTAACTTTTTGCAGAAGTAGAATTATTTGATTATGTGTTTCTTATATAAATCTGAATAATATCAAAATGAAAGGCAGCATTTATGAAATTACTGCTCCATGGATATGATTGACACAATTTGTCTAGGTCATTCAATTTCTAACAATTTTTAAAAAGAATTGAAACAACTGTTGTCAAGCAAAGTATGAAGCTGTTCTATTCATGTGAATTATTTTTCCTTCTTTTTCTTGCTTGCTTGAAAGGGAACACATGAACTAGCAATAATTTCCGATGTGTAATGATTGTAAAAGATAATCAGGTAATAGATTCAGTGAGAGGTGTTATATAAATTAATGGTCCTAAAAGGTTACCAGAGGAGGCTGCAAAAGCCATCAGCCAATCTGGGAGTCTCGGGAGAATTACAGAGTCCAGATTAAGATCGTGATCAGGTCATAAGTGCTGTCCCTTGCTCCTGATAGTCTAAGTAATTCTGTGTAACTCATCAATGTAAATTGGACCTGTTGCTATCTGAAATAAACTACCTCTTCATAGAATCATCGAATCCTTACAGTGTGGAAACAGGCCATTTGGCCCAACAAGTCCACACCAACCCTCTGAAGAGTAACCCACCCAGACCCATTTCCCTACCCTATTACTCTACATTTACTCCTGATTAATGTACCTAACCTACACATCCCTGAACACTATGGGCAATTTACCGTGACCAATTCACCTAACCTGCATACCTTTGGATTGTGTAAGGAAACTGGAGCGCCAGGAGGAAACCAACGCAGACATGAGGAGGATGTGGAAACTCCACACAGACAGTTGCCCGAGGCTGAAATTGAACCCGGGTGCCTGGCGCTGAGAGTCAGTAGTGCTAACTACTGAGTCACCGTGGTGCCGCTACTGAGCCACTGTGCTGCCTCTTGCTATTAAAAAGAGTGCGTCCTCTTGTTAAGACTCACTACCCGTTAATCCTTTACCACTGTAAACCAAATAGTACATTAGACATAGTATGGAAAGAAGGATTCGTGGCAACACTGTACCCCAACCATGAACTGGTCTTGGTTAGTTCCACAAACCTACAATGTCAGCAACATAAATTCTTAGATATAGTAGTCTACAGCAGAGAAAACGGTCCTTCAGTCCGTCAAGTCTTCACCATCAAAAATAATTACCTTGTCCAATTTTTCATCTTTAAACCTTGCATACCTTGGTATCACAAATGGACATCAAAATACTACTTAAACGTTGAGAATTTTTTTCCTTTACCACCTTTATGGTCAGTGACTTCCAGTTTTCCACCTACTTCTGGGTGAAAATATTTTTTCTTACAACTCCTCTAAGCCTTCTACCCCTTACTTTACATCTATGACCCCTGCCCATTGATCCCTCCACCAAGGGAAAATGTTCCTTCCTGTCAACCTTATCCATGCCCCTTGGTCATTTTACAAATTTCAACCATATTCTCCTTAGTCACCTTTGCTCCAAGGAAAACAAGCCCAGTCCATCCAACCTCTCTTCAGAACTAAAACTCTCCAGACCAGGAAACAACCTGGTAAATCTTCTTTGCACCCTCTCCAGTGCTTTCACATCCCTCTTTTTAAATTCCAGAACTGTACACAATACTCGAGACTAAACAATGTTTTATACAGTTGTGTCCCTGCTTGTGAAATGTATGCGTTGGGTCATAAAGGCAAGTAAGCCACATGCCTTCTTTAGGGGAGGCAATGACGCAGTGGTATTATCACTGGACTATTAATCCAGAGACCCAGGTAATATTCTGGAGACCAAGGTTTGAATCCCACCACAGCAGATGGTGGAATTAAAATTCAATAAATATCTGGAATTAAGAATCTGACAGCAACTATAAATCTATTGGCGATTGTCAGAAAGATCCATCTGGCTCAATAATGTCCTGAGGTAGGGAAACCCACCCTTAACCTAGTCTGGCTTACATGTGACTCCAGACCCACAACAATGTGGTTGCTCCTAACGGTCCTCTGGACAATTAGGGGTGGGCAATAAGGGATGGACAATAAGTGTTGGCCCAGCCAGTGACACCCTCATCCCATGAATGAGTAAAAAGAAACACTATTTACTTGTCCTGCTACTTTAAGGGACTTGCATGTCAAGGGCCCTCCAATCCTCAGTGCTTCCCAGGCTCCTACTGTTCATCATGTATGCCCTTGCATTATTTGTCATTCCCAAATACATCAGACTAATCTGGACTGAATTCTATTTGCCACTGATCAACCCATTTTATCTCCTTTTCTATATCTGCCTGTAATCTCAGGCTATTTGCACGATTTACTAACCCACCAATTTTCTTTTTAATCATCCTTGAAAATATCTTTCCTATATTTACAATTAAATTATTTATGTATTATCACAAACTGCAAAGATCCCTACACTGACCCCTGTGGAACCCCATTGGACACAAAAAACAACTTGACCATAAACATTTGCTTCCTGCCACTCAGCCAAGTCTGGATCCATGAACCAAATTTCCTTCCAATGTGTGAGTTCCTACTTTTGCTATCATGCGGGACCTTGTCAAATGCCTTGATGAAGTCCAAGTCGACTACTTTGTATGTATTTTCCCTCACCTGGTCAGCTCTGTGAAAAATTCAATTAAGTTGATGAGACATGACCTCTCCTGAAGAAAACCATGCTGACTGTTCTTGATTATTGCCCACCTCTCCAAGTGTAGAGTAATTGCTTCCAATAGTTTTCCCATCCTTGAGGTTAGACTAACTGTCCTGTAGTTTCCTGATTTATCTTTGCTCCCTTTTTGAATAATAGTATCACATTAGCTGTCCTCCAGTTCTTTGGCACTTCTCCTGTAGTCAGGGAAGAATTGAAAATTATTGCCAATGCCCTTGCTATTTCCGCCCTTGCCTCACTCAAAATCTTGGAACATATTTCACCTGACTCAGGAGATTTACCTACTTTTAAGCCTCCCAGACTACTCAAAAGCTCCTCTCTGTCTATGCTAACTTCTTAAAGTATGTCACAAGCCCTCTCCCTGATTTCTATACCTACATCCTGTAAGGCAAAAATAAAGCAACAAATGCAGGAATCATAATTGATTAATTAGTTTGATGAATAAGGACATTAGAATTATTATATTGGACAAACTTGCTTTGATGCATTTGGTTCATTTGAGAATCTGATAATCCATGAAATGAGTATTATAGATTTGATCTATAATAGATCATTGTTGATGAGGAGTGACAGTCGGCAGTGATTCAATTTTCTGATAAAATGAACCAAACTGAGTTTGGATAAGAGATGAATTTGGATAATGTGATGCCACAAACTGGACATAATAGTCTTTTTTTTTTTAAAAGGTTCACCATAATTCCTTTACTTTTGTCCTCATTTATAAAACCCAGGATCCTATCTGTCTCAATGTCCATTCTTTTAATCAGCTCTGTCATCATCGAAGATTTATGGACAGATAAGCCCTGCTGTTGCACTTCTTTGAGAATTGCATCCTTTATTTTGCATTAATGCTCCTTTTTCTCTCTAATGTAATGTACAACTTCACATTTCCTTCCATTAAATTTCATCTGCCACATGTTTATTCATTCCACATGACCTAACTGTCTTCCTCACAGTTCAAAATGCTTCCAAGTGTGTGTCATCAGAAAATTTCAAAATCTTGCCTGAAGCACCCAAGTCAAGGCTCTGAAAAAAGATCAAGAAAAGCAGTAATCCCAGGACCAACCTATATCGCCCTCCAGTCTGAAAACTATCATTTACACTACTTTGTTTCCTGCCACACAACCAACTTCACATCTTTGCTGCCACTGTCCCTTTTATTCCACATGCAGGGTGGTTTTCACACACAGGGTGGTGGGCTTTTGGAATGCGTTGCCAGCAGAGGTGGTAGAGGCAGGCACTGTAGATTCATTTAAGATGCATCTGGACAAATGCATGAGTAGGTGGGGAGCAGAGGGATATAGATGCTTAGGAATTGACTGACAGATTTAAGCACTTGGATCGGCTCAGGCTTGGAGGGCCAAAGGGCCTGTACCTGGGCTGTAAATTTTCTTTGTTTATGCTTTGACTTTATTAACAAACCTGTTATGTGACACCTCATCACATTCCTTTTGGAAGCTGACGTACACCACATAATCACAAAAAAAACTGTTAAATTAATTAAACTCATTTCCTCTCAAAAAATCCATATACTTATTCTATTTATCCAAGTAATTAATAATTCTACAGCTTATCATGCCTAAAAGCTTACCACAGAGTTAAATTGAGCCTGTTGTCTCTGGGCCTATTCAGGCAAATCAGTTGATACTAAGGCTTGGAAACCATTTGAAAATGGGCTGGGGCTTCAGCAACATATCTAGTCTACCAATGTATTGAATCAGTCATGTTAACAGTAAATGATTGTTGAATAAAGATTGCAGGCCTTGGCAAGATTTTAAAATTTCAGCAGGTCAGGCAGCATCCAAGGAGCAGGAAAATCGATGTTAGGAAGGGCTGATGAAGGGCTCCTGCCCAACCTGCTGTGCTTTTCCAGCACTAGATTAGATTAGACTACTTACAGTGTGGAAACAGGCCCTTTGGCCCAACAAGTCCACACCGACCCTCCGAACGGCAACCCATCCAGACCCATTCCCCTCTTCACCTAACACTACGGGCAATTTAACACAGCCAATTCACCTAGCCTGCACATTTTTGGACTAGGGGAGGAAACCAGAGCATCCGGAGGAAACCCACGCAGACACGGGGAGAATGTGCAAACTCCACACCGACAGTTGCCTGAGGTGGGAATTGAATCTGGGTCTCTGGCGCTGTGAGGCAGCAGTGCTAACCACTGTGCCACCGTGCCGCCCCATTTTTTTTTTAGAATATGACTCTAATTTATACTACTCTAATTTTGACTCTTATCTCCAGCATCTGCAGTACCCACTTTCACCAAAGGTTTTAAAATTTGTTTGGAATAACCCCACATCTCCCTCAGTGCTTGAGTTGTATATTTTTTTGCACTTAAGAGGAACAAAAAATGATTGATCTAAGACTCAACCCTTTAATTTTGCAATTTGCAAATCCTTAACCAACACTCTGCCTTCTATTAATTAGCCAATTCTCTATTCATGCTGATACATTATCTCCTAAACCGAACAATACCAGGTTATATTCCAACAGGTTTATTTGGAAACACTAGCTTTTGGAGTGCTGCTCCTTCATCACAACTACCTGATGAAGGAGCAGCACTCCGAAAGCTAGTGTTTCCAAATAAACCTGTTGGTCTATAACCTGCTGTTGTGTGATTTTTAACTTTGTACACCCAGTCCAACACCAGTATCTCCAAATCGTATCTCCTAACGACAGGGTTTTATAAAATAACTTAATAAGTAGTATCATATCAAATGTCCTCTGGAAATCCAAATTTATTGCATTCAATTACATACAAATATGTTACACTTCCATCTATCCTTTGATCCATCTTACTTGTTACCTGCTCAAAGAATTCTAATAAATTTGTCAGGCATAATGCTGACTGTGCTTGATCATATTATGTAATTCTAAATGCTCTGTGATTAAATTTTTGGAACAGTTACCAACATTTTCCCAATAACAGATGTTAAGCTAACTGGCCTAAAGATTCTTGTTTATTTTTGTTTGCTTCCTTTGTACATAAAGGTGTTACTTTGGCAGTTTTCCATAATCTAAGGCTTCTTGGACTATGACCACCAGTATATCTACTATCTCTGTGGCTAGTCCATTTAATATCCTAGGATGTACCCCACGAGGCTTAGTGTTTTGTCTGCTTGTTTGGGTTTGTTGCTGAGAAATCAGCGGACTGTATTCATTGGGTACCCATTCTTTTTTGAATATACGGTATGGGTGATTTTCCTTTGCTCTGCATAGTTTCTCTGTGCTGCAGTGTGTGTTGGCTCATTGAAATAATGTTCTGATGCAGCTTCGTTTATGGGTGTTGGGGATGATGGCATCTGTAGTTCAATATTTGGTCCGTATGTGTTGTTTTCCCGTAGACGCTGGTTTGAAGTTCCCCATTGGCTGTTCGCTCTACTGTGACATCGAGGAATGGCAGTTTGTTGTTGTTTTCCTCCTCTTTCGTGAATTTTATGCCAGTAAGGGTATTATTGATGGTCTTGAAGGTTTCCTCTAATTTGTTTTGTTTAGTGATGACAAAGGTGTCATCCATTTGTCGGACCCAAATCAGTGTATTCAAAAAGAATAGGTACCCAAAGAAAACTTACAATGATATGAGGCAGCAGCTGACTCTGATAAAGTGGAAACTCACTTAACAGGATGACAGTGGATAAGCAATGGTAAATATTTAAAAAGCGCATGCAACAATTGTTCAATCCTGTCTTTTTGAAAATGTATTCATTTTGTGGGATGTGGGTGTCACTGGCTGGCCAGCATTTATTGCCCGTTCCTAGTTGCACTTACGAAGGTGGTGGTGAGTGACCCTTTTGAACCGCGATGGTCCATTTGCTGTGTGTTGACCCACAATGTCATTAGGGAGGGAACTCCAGGATTTTGTCCCAGCAACAATGAAGGAAGGGTGATATATTTCCAAGTCAGGATGGTGAGTAGCTTGGAAGAGAACTTGAAGCTGGTGGTGTTCCCATAAATCTGCTGCCCATGTCCTTTCAGATGGAGATGGTCGTGGATTTGGAAGGTGCTTTCTGAGAATCTTTCTTGAATTTCTGCTGTGCATCTTGTAGATAGCACACACTGCTGTGACTGAGCGTCAATGGTGAAGGAGGTGGATGCTTATGGATGCAGGGCCAATCAAGCGGGCTGCTTTGTCCTGGATCGTGTCAAGCTTAGAGTGTTTTTGGGACTGCATGCATCCACGCAAGTGGGAAGTATTCCATCACACTCCTGACTTGTGCCTTATCGACGGTGGACAGGTTTTGGCGATGGAGGTGGTGAGTTATTCACCGCAGTATTCCGAGCCTCTGACCTGCTCTTATGGCCACTTCATTTATGTGGTGAGTCCAGTTGAGTATCTGATCAATAATACCTCCCAGGATGTTGATTGTGGGGGGTTCAGTGATGGTAACACAATGAATGTCAAAGGGCAGTGGTTTGATTGTCTCTTATTGTGAGGGTCATAGCCTGGCATGTGTGTGGCATGAATGTTACTTGCTACTTGTCCACCCAAGCATAGATATTGTCCAAATCCTGTGCATTTGGACACAGACGGCTTCAGTTTCTGAGGAGTCGTTAATAGTGTTGAACATTGTGCAATCATCGATGAACATCTCCACCTCCAATCTTTTGATGGAGGGAAGGTCATTGATGAAGCAGCTGAAGATGGTTGGGCCTAGGACACTACCCTGAGGAACTCCTGCAGAGATATCCTGGAGCTGAGATGACTGAGCTCCAACAACCACGACCATCTTCCTATGTGTCAGGTATGACTCTAACCACTGGAGAGTTTCCCCTGATACCCACTGATTCCAATTTTACTAGGGCTCCGTGATGCCACAGTTGGTCAAATGCAGCTTGATATCAAGAACTGTCACTCTCAACTTGCCTCTAGAATTCCACTTTTTTGTCCATGTTTGAACCAAGGCTGTAATGAGATCAGGAGCTGAGTGGCCCTGGTGGAACCCAAACTGGGCCTCACTGAGTAGATTATTGCTGAGCAGGTGCTGTTTGATAGCACTGTTATTGACATCTTCCATCATTTTACTGATGATCAAGAGTAGACTGATGGGACGGTAATTGGCCGGATTGGATTTGCCCTGCCTTTTATGTACAGGACAGATTTAGACAAATTTCCACATTGTCGGGTAATTGCCAGTGGTGTAACTGTACTGGAATAGCTTGGCTAGGGGAGCACCAAGTTCTGGAGCACAAGTCTTCAGTACTATTGCTGGAATGTTGTCAGGGTCTGTAGCCTTTGCAGTAAGCAGTGCCTCCAACTGTTTGTTGATATAACGTAGAGTGAACCGATTTGGCTGAAGACAGGCATCTCTAATGCTAGGGACCACTAGAAGAGGCTGAGATGGAGCATCCGCTCGGCATCTCTGGCTGAAGATTGGTGTAAAAAGCTTCAGCCTTATCTTTGTCTGGCACAAAAATAAAATGGAAAAGGTAGTCTGATCATGGCTAACAAGGGAAATTAGGGATAAGATTAGAACCAAGGAAAGGCATACAAATCAGCCAAAAATGTCCAGCAAACCTGAGGAGTGGGAGCTGTTTAGATTTCAGCAAAGGAGGACAAAGCAATTGATTCAGGAGTGGGGGAAGTAAAATAAACTTGTGGGGAACATGCAAACAGATTATAAAAGTTTCCACTGGTATGTGAAGAGAAAAAGTTAAATGAAGACAAAAGTTGTTGCCTTATCGTCAGAAACAGTGGGTTATAATGGTCAACAAAGAAACAGCTGTATTTAGAAAGGTGGACCCAAATAACATCCCAAAAATGTTGAGAATGTAAGATCCAGTCAGCAGGAGGAAATGAAGAAAATCAATATTAGTAGGTTAATTGATGGGATTAGACGTCGATAAATCCCCAGAGTCCGATAATCTACATCCCAGAGAATTTAAGGAACTGATACCATCAATGGTTTACACATTGGTGATCATGTTTCAAGATTCTACCTACCATGGAACAGTTCCTACGACTGAAGGGTAACTAATGTGGCCCCACTATTTTAAAAAGGAGGTATAAGAAAACAGGGAATTATAGACTGGTTATCCTGACATCTCCAATGGGGAAAATGCTACAGTCCTTCATAAAAGATTTAAAGCAGAACACTTGGAAAACAATGAAATGATTGGACAGCATGTTTTGAGGATATAACTGGTAGAAATGATAAGGGGGAGCCAGTGGATGTAGTTTACTTAGGCTTTCAATATGGTCTCATATAAGAAACAATTAGAGTGTAAAATTAAAGAGTTTGGAATTGGTGTTTCTGTACTGACATGGATAGAGAACTGGTTGGCAGACAGAAAAACAAGGGTTAGAGATAAAAGCATCTTTTGCTGAGCGGCATGCTGTGACTAGTGGGCACAGCAACTTGGACCCCAATTATTCACAGTATACTTTACTGATTAGAACAGGGAACTAAATGTGATATCTCCAAGATGACACAAAGCTGAGTGGGAAGGTAAGCTGTGAGGAGGTTGCAGAGATGCTTCAGTGTGATTTGGCCATGTAAGTGGTTAAAGCATGGCAGAAGCAGTATGATGTGGATAAACATGAGGTTCCCATTTTGCCAGCAAAACAGGAAATAAATTATAATCTGAATGGCAATAGATTGGGAAAGGGAAAGGGAGAGGTGCAACGAGATCTTGCACACCAATCAGTCAAAGTATGCAGGTGCAGCAGGCGATGAAGGAAGCAGATGTTATGTTGGCCTTAAAAATGATAGGATTTGGATACAGGAGTGGGAATCTCTTACTGAAATTGTATAGGGCCTTGGTGAGGACATATATAGACTAACTTGATGTTATCCTTAACTTCCCTAGTTTACTATGGTTGGTTTATCCCCTTCCTCAAATCCTTCTTTCTCACTGGAATAAAGCTTTGCTGTAAGACATGAAATATTAAACATCGACCATTTTTTCTTAACCATCTTTGCTGCTGAACTCCGCTCTCAGTCCATCCCAGCTTGCTCATCCCTCATTCTTTTGTATTTACTACTATTCAAGCTGAGCATAGTTGTGTGAAACCCAAGTTCCTCCCTCTGAATGTTGAATTCTATCATGTTATGGTCATTATTTCCTTGAGGACATTTTACTGGAGATAGTTACTTAACCTACCTCATTACAAATCACCAGATCCAAAATTAGCTTGACCCCTGATTTGATCTACAACACACTGTTCTACGAAACTGTCCTGAATGTACTTTATGAATTCTTCCTTGTGGTTACCTTTGCCAATCTGACTATCCCAACCTACATGAAGATTAAAGTCAGCCATGATGATTACGTTACTGCTTTTTGCACATGCCCTCACTACCTTCTATTTATTCTCTGTCCAGCTACAAGCTACTGTTAGGGGGCTTCAAATTATTCCTACTAGTGTCTTATCTCTACCAATATGGGAATATAATAAAAGGCAGTAAAAGCTTCTGCAAATATATAAAAAAAAGGGTCTTGAAGCAGAAGGGTAGTGTTCCTACTTTTGGGCAGATGATCTGGGTTCAAGTTCCACCTGGCCCAGAACTGTGCCATAACATGTCTAAGCAGGTTGTTTAAAAATAAACAGTTATTAAAAAAACTGTGTAGCTCAAGGAAATGATGACTTCTAAGAGGGCGAGACTGAGGAATCAATAATGGAAAACAAGAAAATAGTGGAGGCTTTGAACAAGTATTGAAGCAAATCAAGAGGTAAAAGGAGGGAGTAATTAAATAATCAGATCACTAAAGAAAATATTATAGGAAAACTAAACCAAGGGATTAAAGTATACAAGATGATGAATAAAGAGGAACCAGCAAATGCTGCACATTTGGATTTCAAAGAACCATTTCATAAGGTGTAACATAAAATATAAGGTAATAATTTATGGCTCTGGAATGAAAATTGATATGGATAGAGAATTGACTCACAGGGAACATCATTTTCAGATTTGTAAACTGCAACAAGGGCCAAAGGGATCAGCTGGGGTCTTAACTATGATGATCTATATTAATGACTTGGATGAAGGGATCAACAAGTATTGTCGCCAAACCTGTCAACAATATCAACTAAGTTGGCAAGCAAGTCATGCAGATACAAAGATTCTGCAAAAGGCAGATGTAAGTTAAGTGAATTGTCCAAAAATTGGCAGATGAAACATAATTTAACATAATGAAACATAAAGGTGAGGCATAAAGTCTGGAAAATCAAAACATAATTTAAATAGAGACAGACGTGCAGGACCAAATACAAATGAAGACAGTATTCACGTCTCTGCCACTTAATATTGACTCAGGAACTCTCCTCATTGGGGTTTAGAAGAATGAAAGGTGATCTCATTGGTATATGTAGGATTCCTAAGGGGCTTAACAGGATAAATGTTGAGAGGATGTTTCCCCTCATTGGAGAATCTAGGAACAGAGAGCGTATTACAGAATAAAGGGGTACCAATGTACCACTGCAATGTGGAGGAATTTCTTATCTCAGAAGGTTGAGAGTCTTTGGAACTCTTTGCCACAGAGAGTTCCAGGTGCAGAGCCTTTGTGTATATTTAAGGCTGAGATAGATAGATTCTTGTGAGCGTCACAAAGCTGGTTCCTTTCTTTTGTAAAAGCTGTTCCTTATTTTTTTTCAGAGGGATTGTAAACGCTCCCAGTGCCGATTAGACTGGATTGGTACAGAGATTAAAGGGTATTGAGAGGCCTTTTTGTTTTTATGTAAACAGATGAGACTTCAGGCCAATGTTGTCATGGAAGTGACCTGTATCATGAAAGGGGAGTGGTCAGCTCTCTAGCTGAGCAGTTCAGTCCAGAACTAGTTAGGAGTTCAACAGTAAGCTCTGTGGAAACTCTCTCTCTCTTTCTGCCCTTCTAACTTCAACCAGTAAGCATCTGTTCCATAGTTTTACTCTGTTTTAAGGGGGTTTGCTTATTGGGACTGTTGTGTATATTCAGAACAGCATAATTAAGTCTAGCTTGGATAGACTGAGCTCTGTAGTTCTTTATGTGTCATAGTGTAATTTTGTGAATAAATTACTGTCTGTCTGCTAGTAGTCAACCTAGAAAGCTTACTCTGGGTAATTATCACTGTACACTTTCCAAAACAAATTGCAAAGTTACGGTCTGGGTTGCCTGCTCAAGGATGTTTTGAATGGTCTGGCCTAGTGCATTACATGAGATATTCCAGATCAGCCATGTTCGTATTGAATGGGAGAGCTGTCTCAAGGAGATGAATACCCTACTCCTCATGTTCTTAATGTTCTGTAGCTGTAAAGCTGAGAAACTAAGTATTTTTCTTAAGACCCCACTTCTCTACCGAGGAAGGTTGAAGCAAATTCATATTTAATAACATGCACCTTCTACTCTTATTTTGACACCTTGACAAATTGCTGAATTGCCAGCTGATGAAACAATCAACAACAATCTAAATAAAACAACTGAAAAGGAATCTTAATTTTTGGGTTTGAGTTGATTATTTCCAAAATGAAGGCTGAGACCTTCAACACCTGCCATGCCAACAGCTTTGTTGCAAGCATAGATATCAACAAGGTGGTGGAAGTGCACAGGGTGCTCACGCTCAAAGATGACTTGAGGCATTACTTTCTGGAGATTTCAGGCTGAGAGCCTCACTTGTGTTGGATTTGGAGGATCTGAGCAGTGCATGCAAAGAGTAACTGGGGTCTGGATTTTGGGTACAAAAAATTGATCCACAAGAACATGTAATCAGGAACAGAGGATAGTGGGTTCTGTATAGCCTTTTTTTAGATTAGATTACATTACAGTATGGAAACAGGCCCTTCGGCCCAACAAGTCCACACCGACCCGCCGAAGCGCAACCCACCCATACCCCTACATTTACCCCTATACCTAACACTACGGGCAATTTAGCATGGCCAATTCACCTGACCTGCACGTCTTTGGACTGTGGGAGGAAACCGGAGCACCCGGAGGAAACCCACGCAGACACGGGGAGAACGTGCAAACTCCACACAGTCAGTCGCCTGAGTCGGGAATTGAACCCGGGTCTCTGGCGCTGCGAGGCAGCAGTGCTAACCACTGTGCCACCGTGCCGCCCACCAAAGCTGAATTGACTTTGTGAGCTCTATTCAGCTGGGAGAAGGTACTGGAGCCAATTGTTGCTCAATGGAGTCGGGGAGCAGTGTCAGCACTGTGAAGCTGAACTGAAGTTTGCTCAGTGCAGTGAAAGAATAGGAATTCTGCGAGTGAATAGATGCTGGATTTACGCACAATGGTGGGGTCTCAGAAGAGCCTGAGCAATTGCCACGTGAGCAATAGTTGGGCAACAGTTGGAGTCCTGTGCTGTGAAAACTCATTGCAGGCAGAAGAAGAAAAGGGCCTCCTGGCTGAGTTGTGGATCCTATTGACAGGAAAACCAAGACTAAATCTTGAAGAAGAGGAGCTGAAATCTCTCACAAGGAAGATCCAGTTGGAAGGGCTTTGGCAACTCACAGAGCTCACTGGCATCTGGGTGGAAGACTTCTCTTGATTTTCTGCCGTTTGATGTGTGGCTTGTATTAGATCATGGTTTGCCTGTTATATTCTGTTTATCTCATATTAATGCTGGTTGTTAGAATATACGTAGATGGTATTAACTATCTTGGTATAGTCAAATTTATTTTCTTTATTTAATATAACAGAATCTTATGGCTTTATTCATTTAGTGAGTAACTGGAATTTCAAGCTTGTCTCCTTTATTAAGTTCCTGCTTCATATCTGGATCATAACACACTCAAAATATTTTTTAGGAAATAGATAGGTTTGAATAGGCATAGAGTCATAGAATTATTTAGTGTGGATACAAAGCCCTCAGCCTAACTCGACAATGGCGACTTAGTTTCCGAAATGGAACTAGTCCCATTTACCCACGTTTGGCACATATTCCTCTAAATCGTCCCTATTCAAGTATCTGTGGAATGTTTTTTACAGGTTGTTACTGTACCTGCATCTACCAATTCCTCTGGCAGTTCATTCCACAAACAAACCAAGCTCTGTGAGAAAAAGTTGCCCCTCAGGTGCCTTTTAAATCAGAAAAGATCTTTGCTATTCACCTTATCTATGTCTCTCGTGATTTTATAAATCTCTTTAAGGTCATGCTCAACTTCCTACATCTAGTGAAAAAAGTCATAGTCTATCCAGCTTCTCCTCGTAACTCAAACCCTCCATTCCCGCCAACATCCTGGTACATCTTTCCTGAATCCTCTCTAATTTAATCACACCCAGGGCAACTACACAGTATTTAACTGAAGTAATTCTTCAAATTTATGTTCACAGCAGTGCTGTGAAAAGCTAATACGTAATTTACAATAAAACAAAATACCTTTGTTTTGTGGAGCACTGCACTGTAAATCTTCCTGCAAAGCTTCCTGTTTTAGTTTTCCAGCCAGAAGTTTCTTTGCTTGGTTTCTCTGTTTCTCAGCTGCTCTCTTTGCTTCTAGTTTCTTTTGACGTGCTGATTTAACTGGTTCAGGCAGCATTCTGACTTCCCTGGGGAATGCTGTAAGCACTTGTATTGCTCCAGCTTTAATCTTCTCATTCTGATTCTCTTCACTACCATATTCATCAGTGGTTGACACCTTGTACAATGGAAGCACATGCAATTGTTCGTCGTCTGGGGTCGTTCCTATCTTGCGATTGTCTTCTTTCGTTAATGTACAAACCTATGAATAATTATACCAAACAGGTAAGTACCTCACACGTTGCTAAGTATACCTAAGGAGATCAGAAACATTCTTTTATTTGTTATCGAGCTTTTATAATTCAGATACACTAGCACAAATGTGCAATTTGAAATATAAACTGCTGAATACCTGTAATCTGACAGAAATGGAACTTGGTTTTCAACGAATTCTATACAGGTGCAGTTGCAAAATTTTCTGAATCAAGAAGAGGGTCATTTTTAAAACAATGTGCCTAATTTTATTTCAACATTAAATCAACGTGCAAAGTTGAATGCAATGGTGCCCATCACCTTGGTTCTCGCACTAAATTATTTAAGCGTTGATCTTTACAGTGTTGTGTAGTAGAACATCTGAATTTAAAATACAATGTTTGGAAACACATCTTGAGAACACGGAAACACCAGCAAGGATGGGTTAAAATACATAAAAAGCTGGAAAAGCAAATAGCCTGCTTCCCACATGATCATTTCTATTTTTAATGGGAACGTGCAGAGTGAAAATGAACGTATATTCCAGAGGTAGTTTCCTAAATTTGATATTAGAATCTGGCTATCTGATTTGCATAATTTGAAAATTTGGAGGCTGAATGAAAGGAATAATGGTCAGATCCAAAAGTGTCTTTCCAGCACTGCTTGTGGGCACAAGGAGGACCAGAGGTGCTTCGTATCAGCCATGACCCTGGCCACATTGTTAATTGTGATTGACAAGTCATCAATCTGAAACTTTTAACTCTGTTTATCTTTCGAGAGATACCATCTAAACTAGTGAATGTTATCACATTTTCTGCCTTTAATATTTAAATAAATCCTGATATTCTCCCTTTCTCCCTTACGAAGTGTTCATCCCTTCAGGAGTGAAAGTCTATGCAGTACCAAGCATTGGCAGCATGTGGCAGTGTTGAATCGTGAAGGTGTACACTATACTGTACAATATCATTTTAACACATCCTGTGAGGAAAATGCTAAATCTAAACATGGCTCAGCATTTATTTACATGCTTGCACCTTTATTTTCAAATATCACCTTTAGATCTGTTCTTCTGAAGGGAACTGTCACCTTTCTAAATATGACAGACAGCAGTAACACGTTTAATAAACATACAGGCACCAAAAGAACAGTTTCTAATGTAATTTATTTTCATTCAGTGGTGTGTGAAATGTTCATTTTGTGATGCATGTCAAGCAGTGAAAATGGTCAATGCTTCTGAAATTGAGCTTTCAGAACTGCCTTACATTTCAGAGGAATGTCAGAACCGAAAACACGAACAAAGTCTTGGTTTCTGCTGAAGTAATAATTTGAGGTTTATTTAATTAATGTTAAAATTCTTGAGCAAAGAGTTGAGATGGTCTAAACTCATTTGACATTACAACTCTTACAGCCAACAGATCTCTTGTTCCATAGTTTGCAGTTCGATTTGGACATGGATCCAAGAAATGAAAGGTCTGTATCTAACCCATTGCACTTTGAAGTTCTCCTGAAGGCAGTTATTTGACTAAACAATAGTTTAAAAATAAAAAAAAATTGAATGCAACATGATTTGAAAATATGGGATTCCTAGTTTTGTTTGAGGCACGAAACTGAACAAATATTGATTTCATACAAAGTATTAGCTTACATACCACAGTACACCCATTGTACATATTATGCTGATCTTTGTGAGCATGGGCACAGAAGTCCATACATGCAGTTACACCAGAAAATGGCTTTCCTTCTTTTTTCCCAAGTCTGCAGTCGGGGGCTACTTGTTCATTTGTAACCTGTAGAGGTAATGAATAGTGTACTTAATTAGTTTTGTTTTAATCACGTTTAGATGTATGTTTTAGAGATCAGTGATTTGCAGTTATCTTGTAATCATTAGATTTCACATTATTTATTAAAGATGAATGATCTCAAAGAACTGGAGATTTTTGCAATTCTACTAATGAACTGCAAATTAACTGTTATATTATAAGGAAACAGAGTCCCTGCATTTAAATCTGTGTTTGTGATCTGAATGCTCCAATGCAATTCAAAACCAATTATGAAGTGCCGTGACTAGTATACTGGGATGACCAGTTTGTATGCAGCAAGGTATTGGTCGGGTACACTAAGCACCCAGGGAGCTGCAACCCAGTTCTCAGAAAAGTGATAATGGCTGCAACTGAGAAAACAGAAAGGTTTACTCGAAAAGATGGCACTTAAAACTTCTTTTGTGCAATATCATCAACAATCTACTGAAGATTAGTTCCCCTGGAAGTCAATGCCATTTTCAAAATTAATGAATGCATCTCTCTGATATTTGCCTTTTTACCCCACTTAGCTTTCTGACATTTTTTTGTCATTCTTGTGCTGCAAAATATTCCTCTCAAGCAACTGTATTAAAGTATAATTCATGGCAGTGTTAAATGATGTCTCACATACTTTATTGGATTCATGGTTATGACCAAGATTTTTCTTGGTTCACAAGCCAGTTGCTTTAGAAAGTTCAAATCTTTTTTCTCCCCCCAAGTGCTATACCTCTGCAAAACATTGTTACACTTTGAGTAGCAATTTTTCTCAGCAGATTCGTGACCATTGATTCATTTTTTTCCCCAAATTTATTGTCCTAGAGTCATAGATTCAAATAAGGAGAGTTTTTTTTCAAACTTAATTCATGTGAAGCAGGTGTGGTCAATGAGGGTTGTTCATCCATAGTTGCCTTTGAGAAGTTTGTGGTGAGCTGCCTTCTTGAACCATTGCAATCAACAGTGTGTAGGTAGAGGTCTTGAGAAGATTTGTCGCTCAGGCTGCGGATGACGTCATTGATTTGTTTGATGATCCAGTGTGTTTTTCTGCAAACATTTCATCACCTCGCTAGGTGACATCATAAGTGCATCTTTAATAAGGTGTTGGTGGTCTGTTCCACTTGGTATTTATATATCACTGTTTGTTGGTACCTGCAGTTCTGTATCTGAGTGGTTTGTATATGAGATCCAGTTCAATGTGTCTATTGATTGAGTTCCGATTGAAGTGACAGGCTTCAAGGAATTCTCTGGTATGTCTCTGGTTTGCTTGTGCTTGGATGGTTACATCGTCCCAGGTGAATTTGTGTCCTTTGTTGTCTGTGTGGTTAGAAATGAGAGTGCTGGATGTGGCAAGCTGATGTTCATGCACTAAATGGTCAGTTTTCTTCCTGTTTGTCCTATGTAGTGTTTTTCAGTCTTTGCAGGATATCTTGTAGATAACATTCATCCTGTTGGATGTGGGAGTCGGGTCTTCAACCTTTGTGAGGAACTGGTGGAAGGTGTTTACTGGTTTGTGGGTCACTAAGATTCCCAGGGGTCTGAGTTGTCCGTGAGTTATCTCTGATATGTCTTTGAAGTAGGTACCCCACAATTCCGCCGTTTGGGAGGGAATTACAGGACTTTGAACCAGCAACACTGAAGGAACAATGATATATTTTCAAGTCAGAATGGTGAGACCTGGTAGGTGGTGGTGTTTTTGTGTATTTGCTACCCTTGTTCTTCTAGATGGTCATGATCATGGGTTTGGAAGGCATGTCTAAGAGCTTTGGTGAACTTTGCAGTATGTCTTGCAGAAAATACTCAGTGACAGTAGTGGAGGGAATAGATAATTATGGATGTGGTGCCAATCAAGCTGGCTGCTTTCTCTGGATGGTATTAAGCTTTTTGAGTGTTGTTAGAGCTCCACTCATCCAAGTAATAGGGAGTGTTCCATCAGACTCCTAACTTGTGCCTTGTAGATGGTGAACAGGCTTTGGGGCGGAAGGATGTGAATGACTCATTGCAGGATTCCTAACCTTTGACATGCTCTTGTTGCCACAGTTCCTGTATAGCTCATCCAGTTCAGTTTCTGGTCAATGGTAACCCTAGAATGATGATAACACATGCTCCCGTGACATGAATTCCATTAAATATGAAGGGATGACAGTTCATCTCTCCTAGTAAATATAATCATTGTCTGAAATTAGAATGATCTGACTGTTACTTGGCATTTGTCAGCCCAAACATGGATATTGTCCAAATCCTACTGCATTTGGATATAGACTGCTTCAGTGTCTGAGGAATCATTAGTAGTGCTGAACATTGTGCAATCATTTCCAAACATTCCCACATTTGATCTTTTGATGGATGCCAAGTTCATTGGCAAAGCAGTCCAAGACAGTAGGGCCGAGGACAATATCCTGTGAAACTTGTGCATGAATGTCTCGCATCTCAGATGACCCATCTTCCAAAAACTACAACCATCTTTCTTTGAGCCAAGTATGACTCCAACCAGTGAAGAGTTTTCCCTTTGATTCCCATTTTGCTCGGGCTCTTTGATTCCACACGCACTCAGAAATTAATATCAAGGGCAGCCATTCTCACCTCATCACTGGAATTTGGCTCTTTTGACCAAGGTTGAACCAAGGTTCAAATGATGTCAGGAGGTAGATGGTCCTGGCAGAACCCAAACTGAGTGTCAGTGAGCAGGTTATTGTGAAGCAAGTGCATTTGATAGCACTGATGACACCTTCCATCATATCACTCATGATCTAGAGTAGATTAATGGGACAGTAATTAGCCATGTTTGATTTGTCCAGCGTTTTGTGTACAGGACAACATGGGCAATTTTCACACTATCAGGTAGATGCCAGTGATGTAAGCTGCACTAGAAGAGCTTGGCTAAGGGTGCGGCCAGTTATGGAGCACACATTTTCATTATTATTGCATAACTGTTGTTCAGGCTTATAACCTTGGCAGTATCCACAGCTTCCAAACATTTCATTTTGCATGGTTGAATGGAATTGACTGAACATTGACATTTGTGATGCTGGTGAATTATGGAAGAAGCCAATATGAATCATCGACTTGGTATTACCAACTGAAGACTGTTGCAAATGATTTAGCTTTATGTTTTGCACTGATGTGCTGGGTTCATCCATTATTGAGGATGGGGATATTTGTGGTGTTACCTCCTCCAGTAAGTTGATTAATTGTCCGCCATTGTCACAATCCTAAATTCAAACTTGATTGGAGGTTGTCATCTTGGGGCTTAGTTAAAACTGATTGGCCGAATTTGAATTTGTCTCACAGTAACCCAGGTATTGCTAGCTGCTAGACCAAATGTTACATTGTAAATTCTCCAGCACTCTGTGTGCTTACGAAGTCCTTCATAATACCCCTTACACCTTCATAATACTAAGCCCAAATCTGAGCCTCCAACAAGGACAAGATTATGAGACGTATGTGGTATGTTTTGGGAAGTCAATATGACAAACCTCAGAAGTAATAGTGTAGATCATAATTCAATGTACTGGCCTAATGGATGACTAACCTCTAGTGATAGTTATTGAGAGGTATTGATAAATTTGAAGTACAAGGATTTATGCTTTTCTCTCTGTAAGTGCAAACTTGTGAGAGAGACTCAGACCTGTAATTAACTCTCTTTTTTCCAAGTTCAGCCACTCTGCATGCAGTTTCCTTGTTAATAAAGACCGATTATTTTGCCAGACCAAGTTTTGTTGAATTTTTGTTGAGTTTGTTTCGCTCTCAGTCCGGTAGCGAGTTTTAATCCATTTCTACATTTGGTGCTGTGAGCAAGGTTTGAACCTCGTGGGGAAACCCCATTGGATTTCAAATCCATTTCTACAGATAGCCATGTAACAGTCGTACACAATCTGAAGGGAGTTGCCCGAGGAGTAACCATTGTTGACTCAAGACCTCATGAAGTATCATGGCATCAGCTGAAATGTGGCCAAGGAAACATCCAGCTGATTATCAGACTGAACCACCCCCCAAATCCCTGATGAGACAATACTCCCCCATAATGAACATCAAGAAAGCAGTGAGGGTGGCAATGGGTGCAGAAGGTACTCTGGCTGGACGACATCTATCCATGAGTGCAGCACAATAGTGAAAATAACTGTATTGAGGCTGGTGCCCCATCACCAAGTCACCCTTCATTTATACACAAACAGTCCTTGACTTCAATACTGCCTCTTCAGAATCCATTTCCCCGAATGTCAGCATCTCTAACTCTTCTCTTTTTATCTATTAGCCAGGGCACCCTGATTGGACAAGATTAACAGCCCCAATCAGGGAACTCATTCTATGAGATCCAGCTGGCTTTACCTTATTACAATCACTACACCATTTCCCCTCTGAGTCCGAGGACATAGGCCGATCTTTATTCTTGGAGAGCCTCACGGGCGTTTTTGTACCAGGTTAGGTTCTTTCAACTTGGTGTCTGATACAATCGGCATATAACACTTGGGAGCTTGCCTCTTGCACCAGAAGCACTTTGGTAGAACTTCACACTCCTTTTTTAACAGCAAAGGCATTGAAGCAGCTACATCTGTCATGTCCACCTCAGATTCTGAGGACTTGTCAATGTTTAACGGATACAGGGCTCTGGCAGCTTTTCCAAATGACCCAAGGGTCAGAGCATGTTTTGTTCCTTCAACATTTGTAAATCAGCACTTCCATATGGTCCAAAAGCTTGTTCACGACTATTGCACCTACCCAAACCTCACACATTACTGGTCCCGATCTAGCGTTGACCATAACCTCCTTACCCATTTTCATGATTCTTACACCAAACTGTCTCAAACCGTCTGTCTCGCTTGGCAGAGTTTTGTGTCCAGCTGTGGCCTTTCTGATACCATTTCACCACCAACCCACCCACCCAAACCCCCCTGCCATCAGACTTAATCTGGTATGGAGTCTTCTACACATAAGTAACTCTGCTGATGCTATCCCTATAGTTGCATATAGGAGAGTCCTGTAATGAATTAAGAACAGTGATTATAAACAGAAATTGCTGGAAAAGCTGAGCAGGTCTGGCAGCATTTGTGGAGAGAAATCAGAATTGACGTTTCGGGTTGAGTGACTCTTCCTAAGAACCTTCCTTCTTAGAAAGGGTTACTTGACAAAAACGTTAACTCTGATTTCTCTCCACAGATGCTGCTAGACCCGTTGAGCTTTTCCAGCAATTTCTACTTTTGTTTCTGATTTCAATTTTTATTGAAGAACTGAGACATCTTGGTATCTAGCTTGTTTCTCCAAGCCAGCCTTCAAAGTTTGGACTGCTTTTTCTGGGCCATTGGTAATGGGTGCTTTTTTTTTCTTTATTCATTTACAGGACGAGGTCATCATTGATCTGTAATCGCCCAGAGGGCAGTTATGAGTCAATCACATTGCTGTGGGTCTGGGCTCACATATAGGAAATGAGTGAACGAGATGGGCTTTCCTGACAATGGATTCATGGTCATCGTCAGACTCCTAATTCCAGATATTTTTATTGAATTTAAATTCCACCATCTGCCGTCACGGGATTCGAACCTGGGTGCCCAAGCATTATCTGGGTCTCTGGGTTGACAGTCCAGTGATAAGACCACTAGGCCATCACCTCTCCGTGGAGATATGTCCTTATATGTTGAATCCCATTCAACTTTAGGAAGTAACCAAATTTCCTGATGCTAAACGATAGCCCACTACCTGTGACCACCACTTCCAGGACTGTATGTGTTGGAAAAGATGTGCACAGTTTTTCTATCATCGTACCCACTTTTGACGGATGGACCTATGCATATCCAACCACTTCAAATCTACAATGAAAAAGAACACTGAATCCATGAAAGAACCTGCACAGTCGATGTGCAACTAAATCGAAGGTTTACCCAAATTTACCATGGATATGTGTGTGTGTGTGTGTGTGTGTGTGTGTGTGTGGGGGGGGGGGTGGGGGGGGGGGGGGGGAGAAATGTGTGGAGGCTGTTGGCAATAATTTTTGTCCTTGTTGGCACTCTGGGCACTGCCCCAATGCAACACTATCTGCTACCAGGCCAGGCTGCTAGACCCTAGTGGAATTCAGCCAGTATTTTGACAATGTCCTTTGTTCGGGTCAATCACTCTTGCTCCCCATAACAATATGCTGCCCTCCACTGGGAGCTGGTCTAGTTGTGATGGCTCTTTGGTTTCCTCCATCACCACCCACTGTTTCAATTTTGACAGGATGAGATCTTTCTGCGTTTGAAGTCCAATATTGTCACCTGTGACTGTGATGTCACCAGTGGCCTATCTGCTAATGAGAAGCATTTCAATGCATCTGTATTCGCGAGTCGACGTCCAGGATGGTGTTCTAACTTGTAATTATAAGCACTTAGTATGAGAGACCACTGCTGAATGTCGCCCAAAACTATGGGTAGCACTGCCTTGTTCTCTTTAAACAGATCAAGGCGGGGTTTGTGGTTTGTTATTATCACAAATTTTCATCCAAAAAGGTATTGGTGGAACTTTTGACTCCGTATATGACCACCAATCCTTCTTTCTCCATCTGAGCATAATTATACTCTGCATTAGCTGAAGTCCTGAATGCTATTGGGTGTTCCTCTCCATTCGGTCACCTATGAACTAATACCATCCTGATGCTGTACGGGGAGGCATCACATGTCAATACCAGATCTTTTGTGGGATTACAATGTGCCAACACCCAAGATAATAATAACTGTTTCTTTACTTCAGCGAAAGTTAGGCCTCGTCTGACTATTTCCAGGGCTGATCCATTTTTCAGAGTTGATGCAAAGGTACCAGGATGCAGGCCAAGTAAAGTAGGAACATCCCATAATAATTTACCAGCCCAAGAAATGACAGGCATGCGAGCTGGAGCACCTTTCATCACCTTCACTTTATCTTTCAACAGATGAGAATACGTTCTAAGTGAGGTTATGCACTCAAGTGTTGTGCCCCAAACTCGGTCGGACTGACAAGAGTGTCTCTTTCCAATGGAATATCCTGCATCTCATCTGCTTCATTGCTGCATTTTCCAATGATAAAGTCAGTAGTAACGCCTGTTTGAAATCCAGTTGAGCTTCAACTAGGAAGCATTTTTTCATAATCACATTATTACTCCCACAGACCAAATGGTCTTGAAACATCTCATTAGGGTTAAACCAAAATCTCCTGCTTCTGCCAGTAATCTTAACCTGGTCAAAAATCCTGATATGGATCTCCCTGGTTCTCGATTTGCTGAGTGAAAACGAAAGCATCTCAGCATTAGAAGCAGCTTGGGAGGTCATAGTATTCTTTAACTATGTCCATTAATCCTTGAAAGGTTTGGTATCTGGTGCTTCAGGAAAAGTTATGCTCCTAATAACAGAAAAAGCTGCAGCTCTACATATTGTCAGGAGAATTACTTGTTGCTTTTCATCTGCCACAATGTCATTTGCCCGGAAAAAATACAGCATTCTTTCCACCGAGTTGGGCCGAGTCCGCAACAGCAGGGTTAAACAAGTCAAACTTCCCAAATAAAGGCAGAATGTAAGAAATGCTTACCCCAAGTCAAAGATGACTGTCGTGAACGAGTTTTCTCAGGAACGTGCTTTACTCTTGTCACCAATGAAATAACCCCACAGAGACTGGCATCCAGTCACCAAGTCACCCTTTGTTTACACATGAACAGTCTTTGACTTTAGTGCTGCTTCTTCAGCTCCCAGAATGTCAGCATTTCTGACACTATTCAAACTTTGTCACAGTCAAAAGAGCAGTGTCACTATGAACTATGCTGGTGGAGTCCTAAAAGGTGGAGCTGATAGATTCTATCTGTAGCAAGTGATGAGGGAACCAACAGGAAGGAAGAATATAACTGACCTTATCCTCACCAATCTGTCAGCAGCTGATATGTTTGTCCAGAACAGTGTCAGGAGGAGTGACTGCTGCACAGTCCTAACAGAAACAAAGGCCTATCTTAACATTAAGGAAAACCTCCATCGTCTTGAATGGCACCATGCTGAGGGTACTTTTGAACAAATTTAGAAACTCAAAATTCAGCATCCATGAGGCAGGGTTAGCCATTATCAACAGCAAAATTGTACTTAAACACAATCTTCAACTTCACAGGTGAGCACATTCCCCATTCTACCATTGCTTTTAAGCCAGGAAATCAACTCTGGTTCAATGAGAAGTGCAGAAGGGCATACCTTGAGCAGCACGAGGCATGTCTAAAAATGAGGTGTCAACCTGGTCAAGCTACAACACAGGATTCCTTGTGTTGCCTTGCAGCACAGTAGCAAATGATCACGCAATTAATGGACCAGATTGAATCACTGCAGTCCTACCACATTAAATGGTGAATGATGATCAACAAGTAAACTCACTGGACAAGGAGGCTCCACAAATAACCCCATTCTCAATGATGGGGGAGCCAAAGACATCAGTACAAAAGAAAAGGCTAAAGCACTTGCAACAATCTTCAGAAGGAATTGTCAAATGGGTGATTGCTCCTTGCTTCCTAGCGTCTCAGGTGCCAATCTTGATTCAATTCAATTCATTCCATATGATATGAAGAAATGGGTGAAGGCACTAGATATTGCAAGGACAAGAGAACCCAGTAACTTAAGGCAATAATCCTGAAAACGTGTGCTGCACAACTTGTTGCAGCCTTAGCCAGACTATTCCAGGACAACTACAACAGTGGCATTTAACCAACAATGCGGAACATTGCCAGATATGCCCTGTATATAAAAGCAGGACAAATTCAACCTGGCCAATTATTGTAAAATTATGGTGTCATCAACTGTGCAAACAAGCAGAATCTGTTTAGCAATAACCTGCTCCCTGACACTCGCTTTGGGTTCCACCAGGGCTTCTCCACTCCTGACCTCATTACAATCTTGGCATGAACATGGACAAAAGAACTAAAATCTGGAGAAGAGGTGAGAGTGACTGTCCTTGAAATCAAGGCTGATTTGACTAAATGTTGCACCGAGAAACCCTAACAAAACTAGAGTCAATGGTGATGAGGGGTAAACATTCTGTTAGTTGGAGTCCTGAGGAGGCTAAGGGAAGATGTTTGTGGTCATTAGAGGTCAGTCATCTCAGCTGCAGGCATAATTATTATAGTGCAGAAGGAAGCCATTTATCTCACTGTGTCTTTGGTAGCTCTCTTGAGTATTTTGACTTGGTGCCAATTTCCTGTCTTTTCCATGTCACCTTGCACATTGTTTCTATTTAAAGCATTATCCACTTAGCCCTTGAGTTGCTAATTGAATTGCCTCTACACACTTCAGGCAGTGTATTCCGTACCCTAAAATTTGCTGCAATAAGTAGTTATTCAAACCTCACATCTGCGTTTCTTTTGCAAAACATATCCATACCCTCTTGTTCTCTGAGCAGCTTATAAGTGGCAGTAGGTTGTCCCTATCCACTCTGTCCAGATCTCAAATAATTTTGAAAACTTATATCGCATTTCTTCTTAGCCTTCTCCTCTACAAGGTAAACAGGCCTAACTTCTCCAATTTTTCCTCATAACTGGAGTGTCTCATGCCTGGAATCATTCTTATAGACCTCTCCTGCACTCTCTCTACTGCATTCACTTGCTGCCAAAATTGTGGCACCCAGAACAGAATGTGGTCCCAAGAACTGTACACAATACTCCAACGTTTTATGCAAGTCAAATTGGACCCAAAAATCTTGAGAAATATTAGGACAATTGCCAAGTTTGGCCCAAGCATTCATTCAACAGGAAAGATGAAAAACAACACATGCCAGATTTGGAATAGTGAAAGTTAAAGGGTTGGAAGAACTGACAGACATCGTAATTTGAGATCATGTATGAAAATTTAAAATTCGAACCGCTGGACTCGCAACCAGCGCTGGCCAGAAGCATGAGATGGATGGGTGAATGAGAGTGGGCTGCAAAGATTTTGATTTTGTCTGCAGGAAGCCATATTTCATGTAACAGTCACTTAGCATATAGCACTGTCGTGTCTGCAGAATGTTAAAATAATTATTTTTAGGTAGAAGAATAATTATCGGTCAGGATACCAGCATAAACTTGGGACTTTTCAGAGAGCTTCTGACTTTGAGGGTGGCATTATTGAACCACAATGACATGCAATTTAAATTTCCCACTCTGGTTCATATTTTGCATGGAGGTGAGGGGAGAAAGGGGAACTCGTGCATGCACGGTGGAGTTTAGTAGAATAAGAGATGATCTCATTCAAACACCCAAATTTCTTCAGGCTCAATAAGGAAGGAAGGATAAAAGCAAAATACTACAGATTCTGGAGATCTGGTCAAAAGTGCGAAGAAGGGAAAACTAATTTTAGGAAATTGTTTTCACTATCTGAAAAGGTGGTGAAAGCATTTGCAACACTAACTTTTCAAAAAGTAGATATTTGGCTCTGTGGCACGGTGGTGGTTTTCCTACCTTTGAGCCAGGCTGCCCAGGTTCATAAAAGGAAAGTATCGTGGAACTTTTGGTTTTCTGAGCTCAATGAATGTTGAAAAGCATTTTACAGAAATATTAATTGCTTAAGTATACTGTAACTGATCTATAAGCAGTTATCATAGATAGTTATAGAGTGCAACCATAATTTATTTTACAGTGAAATATTTCCAGTTGTTACTAAGTTAACTGTTTGGCCTCATGACGACTAGATAGTTTGTTCCAGAGGTGTGTCGTAACATCCTTGAACAGATTAATTTGAAAATATCTTCAAAAAGATCAGTCCACAAACTTGAAAAGGAAAATTATGTACAACAACAAGGAACAAGCTGGTGGTTTAGACCAATTGCAACACTTCTCTTTAAAGAATCTGCATAGAGTGTGGAGTTTAAATTGGTTTAATGACCCCCATGAAATGTTGCAAGAATCTACAACTCTAATATCAATCTTGGAACCATGTGAAGTTTTGGATCTTGAACCCAAGACTATGGCAAGAGAAGATCTGAGAATAGCATTCCAGATCTTATAGCAAGTCACAGCAAACATCACAATGTGTGCTGCATGTCTTGAAATAAAAATAATAAATGAGGCAGAGATTAAAACTGCAGCAGTGATGACTGAACTGTTATTTTCAAATAGATGATCCATCTTGGCTAGTTTGGACCCAAGATTGCCACAATCACAGGTGCCAGTAAAGTGAAGAGATGTTGGCTGCCTTTTAAGTGATTTAATGACCATGGCATCAAAGAAACATTGCAGATATTGCTGGCTGCACAACTTACTGATCAAACATGTTCTTGCCATAAATTTCAATTCCCCCCACATCCATGTGCGCAGATGTGCACAGATGTATATGACTGTAAGCCTGATTTCAAAGACTATATTTTAATGATGAGATATTTGTCAACTCATTACAGTTATACATCAGCTACATTGTGAAAATATTAATGAAGACACAACTTTGTGGCATGATGCAAAACTGTCAATATAAGTTGAAGCAGCAAAGGAAAGAGGTGAGGGGTTTGTCATTTGAAGAGAGATTTAACAGTTTAGGCTTGTACTGTCTGGAATTGAGATGAGGAGATATTACTTTTCTCAAAGGATCATGAGTCCATGGAATTCAACACTCCATAGTGCAATGGACACTAGGTCAGTGAATATATTTAAGGAGATAGATTTTTACTTTGCAGCAGTTAAAAGGTCATGGGTAGTAGCAGGAAAGTGGAGTTCATGCTGAGATAAGGTCAGCTCTGATTGTATTAAATGGCAGAACAGTTTTGAGGGGCTGAATTGCTCACTCTTGCTCTTAGTTCTAATGTCCAGATGTGAAGATTTACTTTCTTCTCAGAAATCTTTTTGGCAATGCCATAAATCAACCTAAAATTTGTAACACATGCACAATCTCAATCCTTTGGAAATGTATCAATTCCTCTTGAAGTCATCTAACATAACAATATCTCAGTAAAACCCCAGAGGGAAAACAGATGTCACTGGTTTCTCATCTGCAATGTGTCATCCATCATCCTCATGCTACTGCCCCATGCTGCTGGACTGTTTCAGCTACTCAATTTTCGTCTTAATAACTCCATAGTCTCAGCCCTCTTAAGTCTGTAATGCCTTCAAACCCATGAGCTCTTAATGTTCCAAATCTGGCCTCTCTTATCTCTGAACTCCAAAGTCTGTTTCCATTATGTATAACTCTATGACTCTTTTCTTTTAAGACACTCTGTCAGGTATCCTCCTCCGTTGGTACCTGACATCTAATACAGACATGAGATGTGTGCTGGGCCGGCGAGGGGAAGCGGTAAAACAAAACTGTGATTAGAAACTGTGCATAACAAGCTTCAGAAATGAAAGGTTTCCCACATTCATTTGTAGCCTCAAATATTATTCCATGGAAGAGTGACAAGCCAAAACCTTAGCATTTTAATATACAATCAATCAGTCTTCAAATGCTTCCAGCCAGATTCCACACAGAGAAGAGGATGCTATTGGGATGAATGCAATAACACTTCAAAATATTTTTTCAGCTGAATACCTGGTGCCTCGATTTCTGCACCGTCTTATGTTTGCTCCAAACAAACTTCCAAAATAATCCTGTTCACACTTACATGGATTATATATTGTCTGTGTTATATTCTATGTCTTCTTGTTTCACTCATCTATCTCAGTTTACCACTGTCCTCCTCCAATACAATTCTCAAAAGAGATGTATCATCTTCAACTTTTGAAATTTTGTTTCCTGTGCCAAATCCAGGTCATAAATATATTTCAAAAAGAGTTGCAGTCATATTACCAAGTCATGGAGGGTTTTCGCCATTATTGCCTTGTCTTACAAGTAATTGGCTCAATTTAGTTTCTGATTTCTCTGCTTTGTCTGTTGGAACATCTTGACATGGCTTGAAAATACCTTTTAAGTAAAATTAGAGAGATTGGGAACTGACTGGGTGTGTACTAACTCAAGCCATTCTATAAACCAGCATATGAATGCAAGTGAATTTCATTTCTTCTGGCACACAATGGTTTATGATTTACAAAATGACTTACAACTGAAATCAAATAGTCAAATATCAAAATCCTTTTACACATATGTTAAACTGTCTGTTGCCTGAAGAAATCTAAACCACAGACTCTGCACATGATCTTCCATTTTTGTGAATGACTAAAATACTAAACAATTTGTACACTTCTTTTTAGGAGCACTGACTGACAGTTCCAAAATTAATAGAGTCAATTGTTCCAGAGCAATAAGTTACCTGATTTTTGAAGGCTTGGGGTGCAAGCTGCTTATATATTGGTGCAACTTCTGTGGCGAGAGTTTGTAATCTCTCTTTAAGTAAATCTTCCTGAGGGGGAAGAACAATAAATAAATTAATGCCTTGACACATAAAACAGGACTCATTGCAATAAAATGTATGACGTTTACTACTGGGGTTACTGATTCCCCTGACAATATTTAATTCCATGTGAGAATTAGTCTTTGATAACTTGAAACAATTACAATTGAAGTGTTGCTTAAGTTAACTATATTGTGATGTATTGTAGAACCTTACTTGGATTGAATGGAATGTACAGTTAAGTGCAGTTAAACAAAATTCAAATACCAACCATAGTTACACAGATTTAGAATTTGCAGTAAACTTCAATTTTACCTCTCATTTGGTAAAGTAATGAATGAAAATTGTTAAAAGTTCATTGAATTGTTTCATAATTCGAAGAATCTACCAAATACTAATTGATAATTTGGTTGTCTGCTTTTGCAGTGCCACTCTTGTTTTTCACTGGAAGAAGCATCTACAGTTTTTCCTCCCACAGTTGTTCATTAAATTTTATAGTGCTGCTTTCTATTGGATCCTGATAGCTTGTAGCAAAGCCTACAGGGCAAGGAATATGCCTGGATCAGCCCAAACTTGGAAGATTTGCCAGATAAGTCATTAAGCAATTTTTTTGAAACAGAATGGAACTCAGCTTCATGTTGCAGTGAGAATCCCGGAATCCTAATGTTTTTAAAAAAAAAGTCCATGCTGATGTTGGAGTGTATTCTTTGGACTTCTTGAATCTTCAAAAATGAATGATTTCTTGGCTTTTGACTGGTTTAGTTAACCAACGTAAAAAAGACATCTCAAAACACTCCTCAAACATTTTGCTATTAGCTAAAACTTTGAGTTACTTAGGATGTAAAACTGCCAATCTCAAGTCCATAGGTTGAGCTTCTTCACAGATGCAAATTTAATTTTAAGGTATCTTGTGGATTTTGGATCCAGGAATGATTTATAATTTGCCACTACTGTAAAGATGCATTTGTATTTTGCGCTTGTGCATCTTTAATGAAATCTACGTGATTACATCCTAAGGTTGTCAGTGATCTTATATGTCAGACCCCACCACCAGAGATACATTTCCTTTCACACCCCTTTCAGCATTCCACAGAGACCATGCCGTCCGCGACTGCTCCATTAGGTCCACGCTTCCCACCAACCCACCTTCCATTCCCAGCACCTACCCTTGCCACCTTAAGAGGTGTAAAACCTGTGCCCACACCTCCTTCCTCACATCCATCCAATGCCTCAAAGGAACCTTCCCCATCCAGCAGAGATTTTCCGGCACTTCCAAACATCTCATATACTGTGTCCTTTGCTCTCGATGTGGCTGGCCTCCTCTACATTTGGGAAACAGGATGCCAACTTGCAGAACGTTTCAGAGAACATGTCCGGGGCACATGCACCAATCAACCCTGTGGCCGAATACTTCAACTACCCCGCCCACTCCGCCAAAGACATGCACATCCCGGGCCTCTTCCACCACCAAATCCGAGCCACCTGACGACTGGTGGAAGAATACCTCATCTTCTGCCTGGGACCCTCCAACTGTGCAGGGTCAATGTTGATTTCACCAGTTTCCTCATCCCCCTCCCCCATCTTATCCCAGATTCAACCAAACTCAGCACTGCCCTCTTGAACTGTCCTACCTGTCTATCTTCATTCCCACCACTCCGCTCCACCCTCCACTCTGACCTATCACCATCACCCCTCATTTTCATCTACCTATCGCATTTCTGGCTACCTTCCCTTCAGCCACACATGCTCCTATTTATCTCTCAGCCCCCTTGGGACCCCCCCACCCCCCCACCCCACAATCCTGATAAAGAGCTTATGCTCGAAACGTCGACTCTCCTGCGCCAGACTTGTTGATGATATATATATCTGCTGACCATTAAGCATTATTTCCAATATCAGAATTATTATTGTCAATTTTATGAAAAACAGCGACTGGTCAAGAGGCAGTAAACTTGAAGTTATGGTGAGAGAATCATGATTTGCCTGTCGCTGGATGACACCAGTAAAATAATATTTTCTGAAAAATCCTGCAATTGAGAAATCATGACTAAATTGCTCCTTCTCAAAACAAAGTGAAACAAATAAAGAAAGTTCAGTTAATTGAATTATTTGTTAATTAAACATGGCTTATTTCTTTGTCTTTGAACAGGAGTTTACTTTTCAATTGACAACTGCTTTGAAACTGCAATACATCAATTTTCTTTCCTGATTATATTCCAGGGTGAATTTTATTTATTAGAAAAACATATTCTGCTTTCTCCCTTCCTAGCCATTCCAGACGATTAACTATAATTATTCAAACATCACACATTGTTGTGGAAGGGGACTAAGTTGAGCTCTGAACTTTTCCCGGACTTAATATCCTTTCTTGATTCCTGACATTTCAGATTGTAGCAGGAGCTTCAAAAGCAGCTGATGATAATGTAAAATGGAGCGGAAGCCTCAAACTTAGTAGTGGCTGAAAGCTCTGATGGTGGCTAACAGCCAGTGAGGGGGATAGAAGCAAGCAGGCAAATACTGGATACTGAGCCAGACTGACTGGCAGGTCCTGAGATGCAAAAGCCTAATGAAGGGAGAGAAAATACAGCAGGGCAAGAGTGGAATTCCAAACTGGTGCATCACAGCATTGAGGAACAAGGGTCATTGGTAGAACACACAGAAGCCACCAATGGTGGCCAGAGACCTGGGAAAGGAGCAGCAGGCCCAAATTTGCAGAGCAAGTCACTGATCCAAATTGGGGAATGAAGACAGGGATCTTGAAGCAGGCCTACAAGGAGCAGATATCCAGCTAGATCAACATGGGGCACCCTTGAGCCGAAGAAGCCTCATGCACTGAGAGCCAGCAAGGCAACAACTAAAGTTTGGAGCAGAGCTTCACAGTGATGGGCCAGTCAGGATGACAAATCATGGAAATGATGGCCACTGATGTTAACTAAAATTTGGTAAGTAGTAGTGTTCTCGAAGGCCGAATTGAACCAATTGAAAAAAAACCCTGAGTTTGAGGGGCCATGAGGGTAGCAATATTCCTTTTTTATCTGGGAGACAAGTTATGTAGTAATATGTCACCAGAAATTAAAACACTGATCTAAATGTGTATTAAATTTCCTGAGGGTTTCTGCCTCTATCACTTTTACAGTGACTTTCACCACCCTGGGGGCGAAAAGATGTCTGGGGTTTGAATGTCTAATTACACAGCATCAACTGATGGATCAATTAGGAAGAGTCAGCATAGATTTCTAAAGGGGAAATCACATTCAACTAACTTGGAGTTTTTAAATGAGGTAATAAAAAGGTTCAATGAGGAGAATGCTGTACTCGTGGTACATGGACTTCCAGAAGAGATTTGATACAATCTTATAAAACAGCCTTTGAGGATTAAAAGGGTATAAAAGGGACAACAGTAACATGGAGGCAAAGTTGGCTGAGTGATGGAACAGGAAGAAATGGTCAATGGATTTTTTTTTTTGGACTGGAGGAGGACCCACGGCAGAGTCCCCAGGGTTTCGCACCAGCATGCCTGCTCCTTTACAATAAACATCTGGACCTGGGTGTAAAGGAACAATTTCTCAGTTCGCAGATGAAACTTGGAAGAGTTGTAAACTGTGAGCATGATAGTGTGGAACTCCAAAAGGCCACTGACAGTTAGTGAAGTGAGCAGTAAGGTGGCAGATGAGGTTCAATGCAGAAATGTGAGAAGCAATGTACCCCAATTGGAAGAACATTGAAATATAATGAAAATAAAGGGCACAACTCTGAAAGCGGGTGCAAGAGCAGAGAGACCTGGGTGCACACATCCACCAATGGGACACAGCTACCTGTTTTGGACCAATCAGATGAATACTCAATCTAAATAGTTAAATTCTCTCTAAGTTATGCTTTTCCATTAATGCCTGTAAGGTCTGTTATCAGTGGAATGAAGTCTGTTTTATAATTTTCGTGTCGTGCGTAAGTTAAAATCATCTGCTACATTTTGGTGCAGTGGGTCAGACTTTACAATGCAAAGAACGAATGAATCATGGTGGTTGAAAGAGGTGAAGGATGGAAGGACGGGAACTGACCTGTCAGTGAAGGCGGTTGATACAGCTGCTGCTGTAGCTGAGATGCTCACTTAATTGGATGAAGGTGACAGATGAAGTGGTGACCAGAAGGAAGATGATGGCCTAATGGCTTTATTGATGGACTGTTAATTCAGAGAACTAAGTAATGTTCTGGGGGCCCAAGCTTGAATCCTGCTAGATGGTCGAATTTAGATTTAATTAAAAACAAAATCTGGAATCATGAGTCTAACGATGACAATGAATCTATTGTCAACTGTCAGAAAAAAAAACATTACTCACGTATGTCCTTAAGGGGACTGATCCGGCCTACACATGACCCAACACCTACAGCAATGTGGTTGACATTTAACTGCCCTCTGGGCAATTAGGGATGGGCAAAAATGCTGGTATAGCCAGTATAGCCCTCATTCTGTGAATGAATAAAAAAAGCTGGATTCCAGCATGTTCTCCTTTAACATAACTGACTACAGATGAAATATCCTATCAAGGATATTCTATCTGCAAATGAATGAAGAGCTGGTCAGATATGGTGGAAATCAAAAGATGTATAACCATCCATTGGATGAGGATTAGATTGAAGGGACACAACTGGTGAGGGCATCTAAAGAGAGAGAGAGAGAAAGAGCAAGCAACTTTCATGATGGAATGTAAGAGTGGAGAAGTGGGAAATACTGGAGAGAAGTATGAATGTCCAAAGAACTCCACAGCAAATATTTCAGAGACTGGCGAGTATGCTTGAGGATAGCCAGACTACAGCAGCTGCAGCACAGGTTTCAAAGTACAAGTGGGCCACAGGAGAGGAATTGGGGTCTCCATTTTCCAGAGCTGGTAAGGTTGTTTGACCATGAGAGAGAGAAAGAAACCTACACTGCTGTCTGATACAGCACTGAAGCTACACAGCTACTGCCTTTGATGTTTGAGTTAAAGCACTTCTGAACATCGAAATGCATCTAAGAAAAATGAACAAACTGCAAAATTCACAGCAGACCTTGGAGGAATCTGTGTGGGAGAGCTCACAGCACAGGAGCAGATAAGTGCAATGTTTTTAAGTATAACCTTGCTATCTTTTTGTAATAGTGAGTAGAATGGGTTCCTTTTTGGTTCTGTATTTATAGCGATCTGTCTCTTGATTAAAATTTAAAAATATAAAACATAGGTACTAAGTTAGCCTGGAGCAATGTTTTGTGGAGCAGTAAGATTGTGCTATTTTCTGGGTCTGTAGATTGTTAAGGTGCAAAGATGACCTTTCATAGAGTGATGTGTTCTTCCTGTCAGATATGTGTAATTAGGAAGAATTTCCATGTTACTGATGATTATGGCTGCAGGAAGTGTGCTTGGTTGCAAATTCTATCAGATTGCATGGATTCATTGGAGCAGCAGTTAGAGGCAATGAGGAAATTTCAGGAGTTTGGGATTGTGATGCATGGCAATTATAGGAAGGAAAAATAAAACACCGATGCAGTCAGATAGATGGGTTCCCGTCAGGAACAGTAGAAGAGGGAGGCAGGTAGTGCAGGAGTCTCTAGTGGCTATCCCCAACTCAAACAAGTATGCTGGTTTGGAAACTGTAGGGGGTGATGGCCTCTCAGAGATTGCAGCACGAACAGCCAAGTGTCTGGTACTAAGGCTGGCTCTAATGTAACAAGGGTTACGTCAGGTTCCAAGCGATCGAATGCGATGGGGACTCTCTAGTCAGAGGCACAGACAGATGTTTCTGCGGTATAGAATCAGAATGGTGTGTTGCCTCCCTGCTGCCAGGATCAAGGATATCTCGGAGACTGTGCAGAATATTCTCAAAAGGGGAGTGGGACGAGCAGCAGGTCATTGTACATATTGGAACTAACGATATAGGAAGGAAAAAGGATGAGATTATGAAGAGAGAATATAGGAAATTTGGCAGAAATTTAAAAAGGAAGTCCCTGAGGATAGTAAGATCTGGATTACTCCTAGTGCTATAAGCTAGTAAGGTTAGGAACAGGAGGATAGAGCAGATGAATGTGTTACTGGAGGAGCTAGTGCACGGGAGAAGGGTTCACATTTTTGGATCATTAAACCTCTTCTGGGGTAGAAGTGACCTGTCTAAGAAGGACAGATTACATCTGAATTAGAAGAGGACTAATATACTGGCAGGGAGATTTGCTAGAGCTGCTCGATAGGATTTAAACGAGTTAAGGTGGGGATGGAACCCAGGAAGATAGTGAGGAAAGAGATCAGTCTGAGACTGGTTCTACCGGGAAAAGGAGCAAGTCAAACAGTCAGGGCAGGCAAGAACAAAGCAGAGACCGAGGTAGGACTGGGTAAGTTAAACTGCATTTATTTCAATGGAAGAGGCCTATCAGGGAAAGCAGATGAACTCGGGGCATGGGACTAGGATGTCACAGCAATGACAGAGATGTGGCTCAAGGATGGACAGGACTAGCAGCTTAATGTTCCAGGATACAAATGCTCTCAGAAGGGGGACAACAGAGGAGATGGAGTGACATTTTTGATAAGGGATAATAACATTATGGCTGCACTGAGGGAGGGTATTCCTGAAAATATGTCCAGGAAATTTATTTGGGTGGAATTAAGAAATAAGAAAGGGATCATCACCTTAGTGGGATTGTACTATAGACCCTCCAATAGTCAGCGGGAAATTGAGAAACAAATTTGTAAGGAGATCTCAGTTTTCTGTAAGATTATGGTAGGGGATTTTAACCTTCCAGATATAGACTGGGACTGCCATAGTGTTAAGGGTTTAGATGAAGAGGAATTTGTTAAGTGTGTACAAGAAGGTTTTCTGATTCAGTATGTGGATGTACCTACTGGAGATGGTACAAAACTTGACATACTCTGGGGAAATAAGGCAGGGCACATGATGGAGGTGTCAGTGGGGGAGAACTTTGGGGCCAGTGACCATAATTTTATTAGTTTTAAAACAGTGATAGAAAAGGATAGACCAGATCTAAAAATTAAAGATCAAAATTGGAGGAAGGCCAATTTTGATATTATTAGGCAAGAAAAGTTGATTAGGTGCAGATGTTCCGAGGTTAGATCACATGGAATATAAGGAGAACCAGCCATTTGGATGCAGAACTGGCTGGAAGGTAGAAGACAGAGGCTGGTGGTGGAGGGTTGCTTTTCAGACTGGAGGTCTATGACCAGTGATGTGCCGCGAGGATTGGTGCTCAGTCCACTGCTTTTCGTCATTTATATAAATGATTTAGATGTGAACATTGGAGGTATAGTTAATAAGTTTGCAGGTGACACCAAAATTAGAGGTGTAGTGAACAGCGAAGAAGGTTACCTCAGAGTACAACGGGATCTTTTTTAGGGGGGCCAATGAGCCAAGGAGTGGCAGATGGAGTTTATTTTAGATAAATGTGAGGTGCTGCATTTTGGAAAGGCAAATCCCGGCAGGACTTATACACTTCATGGGAAGGTCTGGGGGTGATGCTGCTGAACAAAGCGACTTTGGAGTGCAGGTTAATAGTTCTTTGAAAGTGGGGTCTCTGGTAGGCAAGATAGTGAAGATAGCATTTGGTATGCTTTCCTTTATTGGTCAGAACATTGAATATAGGAGTTAGGAAGTCATGCTGCAGCTATACAGGATATTGCTTGGGCCACTTTTGGAATATTGTGTGCAATTCTGGTCTCTGTCCTATCGGAAGGATGTTATGAAACTTGAAAGGGTTCAGAAAAGATTTACAAGGAGGTTGCCAAGGTTGGAGAGTTTGAGCTATAGGGAGAGGCTGAATAGCTGAGGCTGTTTTCCCTGGAGTGTCAGAGGCTGAGGGGTGACCTTATAAAGGTTTATAATATCATGAGGGACATGGTTTAGGTAAATGGACAAAGTCTTTTCCCTGGGTTTGGGAATCCAAAACTAGAGGACATAGGTTTAGTGTGAGAAAGGAAAGATTTAAAAGGGACAAAGGGTCAACTTTTTCATGCAGAGGGTGATGCCTATATGGAATGAGCTGCCAGAGGAAGTGGTACAGACCGATATAATTTCAACATTTAGAAGGCATCTGAAAGGGTATATGAATAACAATGGTTAATAGGAACCAAGTACTGGCAAATGGGACTACATTAATTTAGAATATCTGGTTGGCATGGATGAACTGGACCGAAGGGTCTGTTGCTGTCTCTATGTCTATGGCAATATCATCTTGGATCCTTCTATCAAATCGACAAGGGACATGAAAGTAAAAAATCAGCTGAAATAGATATGGAATGCAACCGAGGAGGATTAATGGTGATAAGCCACAGTGAGTCTTTCTTTGATGCATGTGATTTCATCATGTGGATCATGGAGAAAGACTGCACTCTTAAAATGCGAATAGAGGCCACCATCAGAGAATTGACAGTTCGCACAAATGTGGATGTTGACCTCATGTTGAAAAGGCAAATGGAACGGACTGCTGCATAGCAAGTAAAGATTCAGTTCTTGTTCTACTTTTACAGTGAGCCTCATAGCTAAGCCTGTCCAAGGGCTCCAAAGAGCTGCTAAAATTGTAGCAGTATTAGGACTTCAAACAAGACTGCCCTCACGAACAACAGATACCAGTGATATCAGTTACAGTGGTCCCATCTAGTGCTGGAAGAGGATCAGGGAGGAAGGTGACATTCTGCAACGGCTGATCCACGACAACAGGAAAGAGTGAAGCAATTCATCCTTCCTAATGGCTTCAAGCCTCACATTTTGCAAGCTGTCCACAAACAGTTCAGAAGTAGTGGAAAAGTCAGCTGCACTGCCAAAATGGTGTAACAGCTCAGAGATGGCTGCCCATACTGCCAACTACTGCCAGACCTGTGAGAATTGCACTTTGGCCAATGCAGAGAAGTATTTCAATACTTGTGGTTACAGTAATGATATGGGTCCCATAACTTGAACAACACCTCAGAGGACTGGATCCAGAGTTGAGTTTCTCAATCTCAGAACACCAGTGGATGATATTAGGAAGGCAAGCCACTAACTGGTATGCCAATCAACAGCGGTGCACATGAAGAGGTGTTGGAAACTGAGAGGGAATCCTGGACTGTGTACCAATGGGATCTGTTGTTGCATTCAGTATGAAAGCATCGATTTTTGTGTTGGAAGGTGATGCACAGCTATCATACAGGGAGACTGCAACTGAAGCAACCATGATTGTTGATCAAGCAGGCTTGGTAGACATGACTGATGTCAGTTTGAGCACATTTACCTATCAAAACATTATTGAACGTATCAGTTCAGAAGAGAGGCTGAGAAGTTCACCTTGAGTAAATGTTGGTTGTCAACACAAACCCAAACCATTCCTGCATTTTGCTGATGAACAAATGGAATGCTCCCACCAACCTGGACTTGAACATGCCATATGACCTTAAGACATAGGAGCAGAAATTAGACCATTCAGCTCATCGAGTCTGCTCCACCATTTGATTATGGCTGATAAGTTTCTCAGCCCCACTCTCCTGCTTTCTCCCCGTGACCCTTGATCCCCTTTATACTCAAGAACCTATCTACCTCTGTCTTAAATATACTCAATGACCTGGCCTCCACAGCCTTCTATGGCAATGAATTCCATAGATTCATCACTCTCTGGCTGAAGACATTTCTCCTTATCTCCACTCTGAAAGGTCTTCCCTTTACTCTAAGGTTGTGTCCTCGGACTCTAGTCTCTCCTACAAATGGAAACATCTTCCCAACATCTATTCTGTCCAGGCTATTCAGTATTCTGTATGCTTCAATTAGACCTCCCAACACATATTTCTAAACTCCACTGGGTGTAGACCCAGAGACCTCAAATGTTTCTCGTATGTTAAGCTTTTCATTCCTGGGACCATTCTTGTGAAGCTCCTCTGAACACACTCCAAGACCAGTACATCCTTCCTGCGATATGGGGCCCAATCTGCACACAATACTCGAAATGTGGTCTTACCAGAGTCTTATAGAGCCTCAGAAGTACATCCCGGCTTTTATATTCAAGTCCTCTCAAAATAAATGCCATCATTGCATTTGCCTTCCTAATTATTGACTCAATCCGCAAGTTTACCTTGAGAGAATCCTGGACTAGAAATCCCAAGTCTCTCTGCACTTCAGACTTCTGAATTTTCTCCCCATTTAGAAAACAGTCCATTCCTCTATTCTTCCCACCAAAGTGCATGATCTCTCATTCGCCCACATCATATCCATCTGCCACTTCTTTGCCCAGTCTCCTAACCTGTCCAAATCCTTCTGCAGCCTCCCTGCCTCCTCAATGCTACCTGTCCCTCTACCTATCTTTGTATCATCTGCACACTTAGCCAGAATGTCCTCAGTTACTTCATCTAGATTGTTAATGTATAAAGTGAAAAGTTATAGTCTCAACACTGAGCCTCGCAGAACACTTGTCACCGGCTGCCATTTTGAGAAGGACCCTTTGATCCCCACTCTCTGCTTACTGCCAGACAGCCAAGCTTCTATCTATGCTAGCACCTTGCCGATGACACGATGGGCCTTTATCTTTCTCAGTAGCCTCCTGTTTGGAACCTTGTCAAAGGTTGCCTTCTTGAAGTCCAGATAGATAATGTCCATTGGCTCGCCTTGGTCTAACCTGCTTGTTACTTCCTCAAAGAATTCTAGCAGATTTGTCAGGGGTGACCTCCCCTTGATGAAACCATGCTGACTTTGCCCTATTTTACTGTACACTTCAAAGTATTTAGAAACCTTATCTTTCACAATGAATTTCAGGATCTTACCCATGACCAAGTTTAGGCTAATTAGTCTGTAATTTTCCCTCTTTTGCCGTTCTTTTTTTTAAAAAAACAGAGGTGTCATGTTAGCAATTTTCCATTCTCTGGGACCCATCCTGGTTCTATCAATTCCTGAAAAATCACCACTAACGCGTCCACTATCTCTTCAGTTACCTCCCTTGGAACTCTGGGGTGTAGTCCATCTGGTCCAGGTGATTTATCCACCTTCAGGCCATTTAGTTTTTCTAGCACCTTCCTCCTTGGTGATGGTCACCATATTCAGCTCTGCCTCCTCACTCTCTTGAATTTTTAGGATATTACTTGTATCTTCCACCACGAAGACTGATGCCAAGTAATTATTCAGTTTCTCAGCCATTTCCTTGTTTCCCACTCCTATCTCTCTTGCGTCATTTTTCAGTGGCCCAATATCCACTTACACTTCTCTTTTCCTCTTTATGTATCTGAAGTCTCCCTTTATATTACTGGTTAGCCTACCGTCATATTTAATCTTCTCCCTCCTTATTTCTTTTTTTGTTGCCCTCTTTGTCTTTGTAAGCTTCCCAATCCTCTGGTTTCCCACTGCCCTTCGCCACATTGTATGTTTTCTGTTTTGTTTTTATGCTATCCCTGACTTCCCTCATCAGACATGGTTGCCTCATTCTCCCTGTATCATGCTGCTTTTTCCTCGGGATGAATCTCTGCTGTCTCTCCTGAATTACTCCCAGAAACTCTACCATTGCTGTTCCACTGTCTTTCCTGCTAGGCTCCTCTCACAGTTAATTCTACTTAGCTCCTCCCTCATGCCTCTGTAGTTGCCTTTATTCAGCTGTAATACCATTACCTCTGATTCTATCTTCTCCCTCTCAAATTGCAGAGTAAATTCAATCATATTATGATCACCTCCTTTACCTTAAGCTCCCTTATCAAGTCTGCCCCATTGTACAACACTAAATCCAGTATTGTCTGTTCCCTCGTGTGCTCCACCACAAGCTGCTCCAAAAAGCCATCTCATAGACATTCCACAAATTCCTTTTCTTGCAATCCACAACCAACCTGATTTTCCCAGTTCACCTGCATATTGAAATCCCCCATGGTCACTGTAACTTTGACTTCCCTACGTATCTTTTCTATTTCCTGGTGTATCTTGCACCCCAGCTCCTGACTACCTTTTGGAGGCCTGTACATAACTCCAACTGTAGTATTTTTTACCTTTACGGTTCCTCAATTCTAACCCCACCGATTCTACACCATCTGATTCTACTTCATTTCTTACTATTGATTTAATTTCATTTCTTACTCAGAAAGCAGCTGTCAGAGCTGAAGTGAACCTGCTGATGGCATGATTGATCAGCATCAGTCACCTTGTGATATGACATGCATAACAGCTCTGAAGCAGTGAAATGTGTAGCAAGTAACATTGCTGAGGGAAACCACAAAGCAGGGAACTAATCAGTTTCTATGGGCCTCTCCTAGCAGGCAGTAGTGTGTTTGATAAGGTGAGGGGCAAAACCAGATGCATTAGGTCAAGGGACAAAGAAAAATGCGTGAAAAGTCCAGGACTTCTATAATGTCTGGAGACCCTCTGACAGTGGCTACAAAACCAGGAAAGGGAATTGAAATAAGCTGGCTAATGCTCGATACTCAGACTGACTGGAACTTAATGGCAGCAGGAGCAGAGTTCCAGACTAGTGGATCAGAGCATTGAGGAGCCAGGGTCGAGATGCTGAGAGGCAGAAGTGGAAATGGAGTGACACAAGACCAAGGTGAACCATCTCAGCAAAACCATTTGAGTTCAAGAAGTGAGGAAGATCCCCTTTTTGTTTGGGAGACAAGATGCTTGCATTGACCAATATGACCATGCCTTGTCTCATGGTCACAATACATTCTAACAATGGAACTCGGCTACTCAGCTGATTAAAGATCTGGAATATCAGGCGAATATCAAATCCAAATTGTTCATTCCTCTAAATTATGCTTTTCTACTCATGTCTACCAACATTCGTTACCAATGGAATACAGATACTCTGTTTCATCATCTGTGTGCAGTACCTGTGTTCAAATTGCCTTTCATATTATGTTTTATGGTTTTGAATCATTGGTACATTTCAACTGATTCTTAAGCTGTAGTTATAACTTTCCTGAGCCTTGGACTACAACACTACTGAATTTACATATTGCCTCTTTTGAATTTTTAAAAATATTTGAAATTGCATCACAGCCACTGAAGTGAGTCATTCTTTTAGTATTTGGAGAAACAGCACCAATTTGCACACAACACTGGTCTGTGAACACTGAGATAAATGAGAAATTTACTGCACTTTAATGTTTGTAGAGGGATAAATGTCAGCCAAGCCCCTCAAGAACTTATTGACTGTTCTCCAAATGTGCCATGGGATCCTTTATGTTGACTGAAGACAGCCAACAAAGTGTTGGTAAAATGTTTCATCAAAAAGATACTGCACCTCTTCCTTGGCACAGTGCTGAAATATTCATTCTGATTGTTAAAACCTCTCAAGTTGTTCGGGAACTTACGATCAACCAACTCAACAGCACTGAACCAAGACTGTCAATTTAGCTGCCTTCTCTCAATATGGGACTGTAACAGCAATGAAAAATGACAATTGTAAATGCATTCTTGTATTAAAATTTTGTGAACTAAACCAACCTCTTTAGGGTTGTCCCCCAGGAGTCTAAACTTTCGAGGATGCTTGCTGCGGGCATATTTGCATCCGTTGAAGTACATGCTCCAAGAACAGCCAAAGGAAAAGGAAGCACCACAGGTCTCAGGATCCTTTCCCTGACATGCACATGTGCGGCTGAAATGAAATTAAAATAAAACCAGTAACTATTAATCCTTTTAGCAGCTTCAGAAATGGCGATCAAAAGATTTGTATGAATTGTTACATAGACTATACATATGGCCTGAACATTGATCATCTGTCATTGTAGGTTATTTCTTTTCATTATACTTTTGGTTTCCAAAATTTGCACTGTAGATATTCAACAGAATAGATGCTAAAGTATGCAAGAATATTTTCGCATCTATCCTGTTGAATGAACTGCAACAATCAACTGAAAAAGTTGATTGAAAATAATTAATCCTGATATTACCCCTCTCTTTGACTTCTGTGCTGCAGGTCTCAGTTTTGGGATGCATTTACAATGCTTCAGTGTGAACTGGTTTCCTTTTTTTTTACAAATTGGTCAGGTGGTGGTATAATGCTACTGTCACTGGACTTGGAATACAGAACCCCAGGCTAATGTACTGGGGACATAGGTTTGAATCCAACAGTGAAATGTAAATTCAAAAAAAGTTTTGAATACACACTTGAATTTACCGTCAACAACATAACTCATGTCAATTGTTGTAAAAACCTATCTAGTTCACTAATCACTGTCCATGAGGGAAGTAATCCGCCATCCTTCCCTGTTCTGGCCTACATAGTTTGGCAGGGGGATGGGAACTGGAGGTACAGATCAGAGGCTGGTGAACAGGCGGATACAGCGTGCAGAGAGTCTGTGAGGAAGGGCAGACAGTTGATCGGGCAAAGTTGCAGTCAATGCAATGGGTTGAAGTCTATCTACTTTAATGCAAGATGTGTCAGGAATAAAGGTGATAAACTTAGAACGTGGATCAGTACTTGGAGCTACAATGCTGTGGCCATTGCAGAGACTTGGATGTCACAGGGGCAGGAATGGTTGTTGGATGTTCCAAGGTTTAGATGTTTCAAAAGGAGTAGGGAGAGAGGTAAAAGCGGCAGGGGAATGGCATTACTAACCAAGGATAGTATCACTGCTGCAGAAAGGGAGGTCATCAAGGAGGGTTGGTCTATTGAGTCAGTGTGGGTGGAAGTCAGAAATAGGAAAGGACTAGTCACTTTATTGGGAATTTTCTATAGAGCCTCCCAATAGCAAAGAGACATGACAGGTCAGATTGGGAGGCAGATTTTGGAAAGGTGCAGAAGTAACAGAGTTTTGTCATGGTTAACTTCGACTAACCTAATATCGATTAAAACCTCCTTCGTGCAAATAGTTTGAATGGAGCAGATTTTGTCAGGTGTGTCCATGAAGGATTCCTGACTTAATGTGTAGATATGTTGACTGGAGGGGAAGCATTATTGGATTTGGTGCTTGGCAACAAACCAGATCAGGTGTCAAATCCCTCAGTGGGAGAGCATTTCTGTTAGAGTCATCACAACTCCCTGACCTTTACTATAGTCATGGAGAGGGAAAGGAGCAGACGGTATGGGAAAGTAATTGGGGGAAGGAGAATTACAACACTCTTAGACAGGAACTGTGGAACATAAATTGGGAGCAGTTATTCTCAGGGAAGTGCACAATAGAAATATAGAGGTTGTTTGGGGAGCACTTGCTGCGAGTGCTGGATAGGTTTGTCACACTGAGGCAAGGAAGGGATGGTAAGGTGAAAGAACCTTGAAGGACAAGAGATGTGGAGCATCTAGTCAAAAGGAAGGAGGAAGTTAACTTAAAGTTGAGGAAGCAAGGATCAGACAGGGCTCTAGAGGGTTACAAGGTCGCCAGGAAGGAACTTAGGAGAGCAAGAAACCAGCGTGAAAAAGCCTTGGGGGTAGGATTTAAGAGAAAAAGCCTTGGTGGGTGGGATTAAGGAAAATCCCAAGCTATCCTACACTTATGTAAGGAACAAGAGAATGGCCAGAGTGAGGGTAGGGCCAGTCAGTGATAGTGGAGGGAACTTGTGCGTGGACTCAGAGGAGGTAGGGGAAGTATTTAATGAATACTTTGCTTCAGTATTCACTAGTGAGAGGGACCTTGTCATTTGTGAGGAGAGCGTGAGACAGACTGATATGCTCGAACTGGTTGATGTTTTGAAGGAGGATGTGCTGGAAATTTTGAAAAACGAGAGGATGGATGAGTCCTCTGGGCCAGACAGGATGTATCCTAGGCTACTACAGGAAGCGAGGGAAGGGACTGCACCTTTGATGATCATCTTTGCGTTCTCACTGTCCGCTGGAGTAGTACCAGATGATTGGAGGGTGGCAAATGTTATTCCCTTGTTCAAGAAAGGGAATAGGGACAACCATGGGAATTACAGACCAGTCACTCTTAACGTTTGCAGTGGGCAAATTATTGGAGAGAGGATTCCGAGAGATATGATGATTATTTAGAAAAGCATAGCTTGATTAGAGATAGTCAGCATCAGCAGGGGCAGGACATGCCTGACAGCCGTATTGAATTTTTTGAGGATGTGACAAAATACATTGATGAAGGTAGAGCAGTGGATGTGGTGGAAATGGATTTTAGCAAGGCGTTTGATAAGGTTCCCCATGGTAGACTCATTCAGAAAGTAAGAAGGCATGGGATGCAGGGAAATTTGGCTGTCTGGATATAGAATTGGTTGGCCCAGAGAAGATAAAGGATGATAGGAGATGGAAAGTATACAGCCTGGAGCTTGGTGACCAGTGCTGTTCCGCAGGGATCTGTTCAGGGACTTCTGCTCTTTGACATTTTTATAAATCACTTGGATGAGGAAGTGGAAGGGTGGGTTAGTAAGTGTGCCTCTGCCATGAAGGTTGTTGGAGTTGTAGATAGTGTGGAGGGTTGCAACGGGACATTGACAGGATGCAGAGCTGGACTGAGAGTGGTAGATGGATTTAAATCTGGGAAAGTATTAAGCAATTCATTTTGGAAGGCTGAATTTGAATGCAGACTACAGGGTTAAAGGCAGGATTCTTGGCAGTATGGAGGAACAGAGGAATCCTGGGGTCCAGGTCCATAGATCCTTCAAAGTTGCCATTCAAGGTGATAGGGTTGTTCAGAAGGTGTATGGTGTGTTGGCTTTCATTAGCAGGGGGATTGAGTTTAAGAGCCACAAGGTTATGTAGCAGCTCTATAAAGTCATGGTTCGACCACACTTGGAGTATAGTGTACAGTTCTAGTCGCCTCATTATAGGAGAATGTGGAAGCCTTAGGGAGGATACAAAGGAGATTTACCAGGATGTTGCCTGGATGGGAAGGCATGTCTTATGAAGAAAGGTTGAGGGAGGTGGGGCTTTTCTCATTGGAACAAAGAAGCATGGGAGCTGACTTAGCAGAAGTGTACAAGACGATGAGAGGCATAGATAGTGTGTACAGCCAGAGACATTTTCCCAAGGCAGAAATGGCTATCACAAGGGGCATAATTTTCAGGTGATTGGAGGAATGTTTAGGTCATAGGTAGGTTCTTTACAGACAGTGGTGGGTGCGTGGAATGCATTGCCAACGTTGGTAGTAGAGTCAGATACATTAGGTACATTTAAGCGACTCGTGCATCGGGACATGGGATGATAGTAAGATGTAGGGTACATAGGTTACTTTGATCTTAGAATAGGAAAAGAGATCGGCACAACAATGAGAGCCGAAGAGTCTGTTCTGCACTGTACTGTTCTATATATTCCAGATCCACAACAATGTGACTGATGCTTATCTGCAGAGTGGGCAGTAAATTCTGGCCCTGCCAACAATAACCACATAACGTGAACAAATTTTCAAAAATACTACACTTATAAAAGCAGATTACTTAGGATTTTATAGGAGTAAGTGATGAAAGTAATTAATTTGAGCTCCCAGAGTACTTTTGGCCTTGCACAAGCAGCACAAAAGCAACAGGTCTTGGCACAGTGCAGCAAATCACAGGCTGTAAAGTTGGACGTTTGATGAGTAGGGTAATTTGTTGCAGGATGTGATCTAAAATAGATTTAAAAGATGAACTAACAGTAATATGTAACAAATGGGTGGCTAGTGAGGGCGGTGGAACTTCATAGGTTTCAAGTAGCATGACAGGGAAAGTCACACACTAGTGACTGCAGCTTCTGAGGTCACAAGGAAACAAGTAAGGGATTGCTTCGTGAGTATTTGATTTGTTTCTTTCAAAATTGTAATTCCATACTGTAAGGAAGCTCTATGAAAAAACAATAACATCACAGCAAAGTTGAAGTGTATTGTTCACTGAGTGCCTTCGAAAAGTGTCTGTGGCAAATAGCTAGAGTAATTCATTCCCATTAAGAAAAATATGTAAACAGCTGGAGTATAACAATGTATAAGTTTTGCATAACTTGCAAGTTATCTCCTTTATCGGTACAGAAGGAGGAGGTAATTGGAAAGAATGAGCAACTCGACTTTTTAATCTGTCATTTTATGGTAAATAGTCTTCATGTATGTTTATGATATGACAGGGCAGCTCAGCCAATGCAATTATCATGAAATGTGCCTTTAAGAAGCATTTGTTCTGTCAGGTTTCTCTTGAAGAGGGGCATTATAAATCTGGTGCGAGGTATCTGCTCCTTGGAAGACAGAGTGAGTAGCTTTGGGTATTGTTTAAAATAGAGCGTGAGTGGGTTAAGTCATGCTCACACAGACCCAAGGTTTTAGTTTTTGCGTTCAGTGGTTGAAATTGAGGTTTTCGAATTGAAGGTGGTACTGTAAAAAGCTTGATTCTGTCTCTACTGTTAGATTCATTCCATTGGTGTTCCTTCTTCTGGACTAGAGAAGATAGTAAGTGAAAAAAAATGTTTTGTTGAATTTTCCTTTTCCAAAGGATGCATTTATATGAGGCTGCTGCCTGGAATGGTTGATGAGTAATAGTAAAATAATGTTATTTTGTTAAGTATCTCAATACAGTTAAAGTTGTAACAATTCTTCTTTTTTCTTTCTATTTTAACTCTGATGTCAAAAATAGAGTGTCTTTTGCTTAAAGCCTTTGCAGGAGGCTGGGTTTAGGATTATTAGACTCAAAAATAGTGAAGAGTGAATGTTGGTGTTCTCTTTTCAGGTGCTGCATTTGGATGGTTTAAATAGGTTGTCCTTATGTAATAATGGCTGTTTCAGTGGCCAAGAGTTTCTTGGGTGCAGAAGAAGTGTGGTTTACAAAAGATAAGCAAGGCAAAGCTTTCAGAATTGGTGGACAAGCTGGAGCTAAGGTTGCCTTTGTCATAAGCAAAGGGGAAGTAGTTGCAGCAATAGACAGCATTTACAATTGCCAGAAATGCAAATGCAATTATTGAAAATAGATAAAATTCAATTGCATAAAACAGCTTGACTATGGAAAGGAAATGGAAGAGTTTAAATTATAATTGAAAGCAGAAAAATAAAAAGAAAGAATAGCCTGAGTAGAAGAACAGGATCAAGAGAGAGAAGGAAGAGATAGAGAGAAAAAAGGGAGAAAGAGAGAACTTTTGAACTTCAGATGTTGGAACTGAAAAGTGAAACTCAACTTAAAATGACAGATGTAGAGGTCTAAGGTGGGAGTAGTGATGACAATCGTGAAGAAGAGCAAACCCATTGTAGCCAAAGGCAGGGTGGGGATCTGTTTCTGTCCAAGCATTGCCAACGTTCAATAAGAAGCAAGTAGAAGCCTTTTACATTTCATTTGAGAAAATGTCTAAACAAATGAAACTGCCACTGGCCATGTGAGTATTATTGATTCAAACAAAATTGGTAGGTACAGCTGGTGAGCTGCTTGCATCACTATCAAGGAGGCACCTGGGGAGTATGAGAAGGAGAAAAAAAGCCATCTTATGTGCATATGAACTGCTGCCAGAAGCCAATATTTTCAGAATCAACGGAGGGAACCTTGGGAAATACACATCCGAGTTTGAAAGGATCAAACAAAGTAACTTTGGTAGGTGGATAAGGGCACTGGAAATAGTTCAGACATATGACTAGAGTGACTGTTATTTTGGAGGGGTTCAAAAATTCACTTTCTGACATACTGAGAATTCATTCCTGAAGAAGGGCCTGTGCCCGAAACGTCGAATCTCCTGTTCCCTGGATGCTGCCTGACCTGCTGTGCTGTTCCAGCAATAAAGTTTCAACTCAATACTGAGAATTCACAACAGTGGAGCCGCAAGTGGACAGGGTAATGAAGGCGGCTTTTGGTACACTTGCCTTTATTGACCACTGTATTGAGGATAGGAGTTGGGAAGTCCTGATACAACTGTACATTGGTTCAGCCACTTTTTGAACAGTGCATTCAGTTCTGGTCTCTCTGCTACAGGAAAGATGTTGTGAAACTTGAAAGGGTTCAGAAAATATTTACAAGGATGTTGCCAGGATTGGTGGGCTTGAGGTAGAGGGAGAGGCAGAAGAGGCTGTGGCTATTTTCCCCAGAACATCAGAGGCTGAGGGGTGACCTTATAGAAGTTTATAAAATCATGAGGGGCACGGATAGGATGAATAGTCAAGGTCCAAAACTAGAGGACATAGGTTTAAGTGAAAGGAGAAAGGTTTAAAAGGAACCTAAGGGACAACATTTTCGTGCAGAGGATGGTGTGTGTTTGGAATCAGCTGTCAGAGAAGGTGATGGAAGCTGGTATAATTACATTTAAAAGGCATCTGGATGTGTATACGAATAGGAAGGATTTAGATTAGATTAGATTAGATTACTTACAGTGTGGAAACAGGCCCTTCGGCCCAACAAGTCCACACCACCCCCCCCCCGAAGCGCAACCCACCCATACCCCCTACATTTACCCTTTACCTAACACTAGGGGCAATTTAGCATGGCCAATTCACCTGACCTGCACATCTTTGGACTGTGGGAGGGCTATAAGGCCAAATGCTGCCAAATGGGTCTAGGTTAATTTAGAATATCTAGTTGGCACAGGTGAATTTAACTGAAGGGTTTTTTCTGTGCTATGCATCTCTATGACTCTAAGTAGAAGAGCAGAGAGTTAAAACTAGCAGAATTGGCAGATGATTATGGGTTAGTTCATAAATCAAAGTTTGACATCTGACATCAAGTTCAATCTGTGAAGGATAGAATTGGGTAAAAGGGAAATCCTAAGGTGAGAAGGGAAAGGAAATCTCATTTAAGATAGTTTACCATAGGGTAAAAAGGAAACCTTTGAGGGCTGGGAGGGGGGGGGGAAACAGAAGTAAAAAAGCTCAAGTGTTTTCATTACAATAAATTAGGATACATGAGTCACCATGTTGGTGATTTAAAAAAAGCACTGGGAAGATGGATATGGGAAAACTGAATAAGCCAGTGGGTTTTGTTAAAATGGTAAAGGAAAGCACACAAGGAATTAAAAAGCTGCAAAAGAATGTACAGCTAGTCAGGGGTTGGTTGAGAAGAAAGTGCCAAATCTCTTCAAAGAATTTACTTGCGTGGGTAAGGTTTACTCATGTATGCCAGGAGTAGATAAAGAAATTAAGATTTTAAAAGATATGAGGCAAGTCCATCTTTGATGCTGGGAGATGAGGAAATATTTAATCCAGAAGGAGTACTGCCAGAAAAATCTGAGGTGAGAAGAATAGTGTTTCATTATATAAAATGAGGTCTTCCGCCTAGGAACCCTCCAACCACAAGGGATGAACTCGGATTTCACCAGTTTCCTCATCTCCCCTCCCCCCACCTTGTCTCAGTCAAATCCATCGAACTCAGCACCGCCTTCCTAACCTGCAATCTTCTTCCTGACCTCTCCGCCCCCACCCCAGTCTGACCTATCACCCTCACCTTGACCTCTTTCCACCTATCGCATTTCCGACGCCCCTCCCCCAAGTCCCTCCTCCCTACCTTTTATCTTAGCCTGCTGGACAAACTTGCCTCATTCCTGAAGAAGGGCTTATGCCCGAAACGTCTATTCTCCTGTTCCCTGGATGCTGCCTGACCTGCTGCACTTTTCCAGCAACACATTTTCAGCTCTGATCTCCAGCATCTGCAGACCTCACTTTCTCCTCAAATATCCCAGAATATTACCATTTTAAAAAGTCTTGATAAGGAAATGGAGACCATCACATATTCAGGCATGTGAAAAATAGGCAGAAGGTTTTCAAGTTGTATGCTGATGGGTTATAGAAAGGTGGTGTTGCGAGCAGCACGAGTTACCAGTAGGAGATCATTTGGGAATAAGGAAAACTCAAACTAAAAATACCAAAACATTTTTATTGGCCAGGACTGCATGAAGCTATGGTTGAATTTTGCAGGACAAGTCAGGTAAAAGACAAACCTTAGGCAGTGATAAATCCAGCACTCTTAATACCCATTCTAGTATTTAAGGAAGCTTTTACAAGAATCTCAGCTAATTACATTGGACTCCTACCTAAATCAACAAGTGGGAATCAGTATTTGTTGACAATAATGGATGTGTCTACCAAATTTCCAGAGGCCATTACATTACACAGTATCATGGCTAAAAGGGTTGCAGAAGTGTTACTCAAATTTATTTATAAGATACAGACTACCCACAGAGAATCGATCAGGTCAAGAATTAAATTTTAAATTTAAATTATTCAGGAAAATCATGAGTATCTTAGAAATAAAACAATTTAAATCTACTGTGTACCATCCAGAATCACAGAGAGCATTAGAATGGTGGCATCAAAGTTTGAAGATCACATTGAGGGCCGATAGTCAAGACAATCCAGAGGATTGGGATAAAGGAATTCCATCTGTACTTTTTGCAACTAGGGTTGCACCTTATGAATCAACTAAATTCAGTCCATTTGAATTAGTTTTGGGGCATGAGGCGAGAACCACAGAAATTAATTAAGGAAAAATTGGAGTTAGAATTCAGAGACTACATATTTTGACCAGATGTCAAATTTTACAGAGAGATTAAATGGAGCCGGTGATTTGGCTGACAGCATTTAAAAGTAGCACAGCATATGATAAAACAGGAAGCAGACAAGAGATCCAAAATTTGTATATTTTGCAAGTGGAGACAAAAGTGTTAGTATTACGACAAGGGGTGAGTGAACCTTTGAAGGCAAAGCTTCATGGGCTTTATCAAATTGAAAGAAAATTCAGTGAGTTGAATTGTTGATAAGATTGCCAAATAGAAGGAAATCATAGTGATTATGTCATGTGAATAAACTCAAACAGTATTTTAATAGGGAAAAAAAGCAAAAGGAGAATGTGTCACTGGTTATAACTCAGAGTGAAGAACCAAATCCAGATGATAGCGAATTTGACACTGCTCAAGTTAGATTAGACAATGAGGAAGTTCTCAAAAATTGGGATAAATTATTGAGTTACCTTCCAAAAGAAAATCAAAATTACAATCACATGGAGAAATAGATGGGAATAAGCTGGGAAGTACTAAACTGATAATGCATAATGTAGACACAGTAAATGTTGTTCCAATTAAGCAACATCCTTATTGGCTTAACTGTCTAAAATTGGCACAGGTTTAAAAATAGATTGAAAACTTGCTTAGAGATGACATAAATGAAATGAGATGCAGTGTGGTAGACACACGTGGTAATGATGCTGAAACCAGATGGTATACAATGATTATGTTTGGACTACTGCAAAGTCAATGTAGTTACCAAATCAGATTTGCACCCGATTCCACATTTGGAAAGCGGTATTGCAAAGGTGGGACAAGCAACTTATATTTCTAACTCAGAGGATAACGGCAGGTACTTTTGTCCAAAGCAGTGAAGGAAATTTTGGCTTTTATGGCACTGAGTGGAATTTACAAATTAAAATAATGCCATTTGGTGTGAAGAATGTTACAGCCACATTTCAAAGACTAAACAATAAGGCTATTTCAGGATTACCAATTGTGTGGTGTAAAAGATGATCCAGTGATTCTTCATCCCACATTTGAAGCATCTAGTAGAATTATTCAATCAACTTCAGGAGGTGGGCTTAGTGATAAATCAGGCTAACAGTGAGTTCACAAAAGCCCATGTCACATTCCTAGGCCTTATCATTGGACATGGGCAGATGGCTTGAGAGGGTGTTTCTCATACTATCAACAAAGATGGAAGTACTACAATTTCTGGGACTGAATGGGTTTTTTATCCAAAGTTCTGACCTGTTGAAGAAGTTGAAGATAATTTCAGTGAACAAAGGAGCCTCTGAAGGCATTTGACAGATTGAAAGCTGTGTTGATCACTGCTCCAGTGTTAGCAATACCTAACTATGCAAAGCCATTCAAGGTGGCTATCGATGCAAGTCAAATGTGTCGGTCCTATACTCTTATAAGAAGACATGAGGATAGAAAGACTTATCGGGTATTTCTCCCAAAAGTTGAATACTCATCAAAAGAAAGATTCCGCACTTAGTAAAATACCTTGTGTTCACATTGCAATACTTCAACATTTATGTTGTCAGTAATGTATTTGAGACAATTGTATGTGCTGATCATGAATTTTTCCAAAAATGTTAAGGGGTTAAGGATAAAAATACCAGACTGTTTGGATGAAATTTATTGTTACAGCCATTCAATTCAAAAATTGTGTGTGACACGATAAGAGAACAAAATTGCTGACACTTTGTCACAACTTTGATGAAGAAAGCTGGGAGGTGGCAGAAGAAACAGACTGAAATGATTGTAGTATTGAATATTTGCATGTAATATATATACATTATGTAGTGAAACTAAATGAGGCCATCTTCGCATCTCAACGGCTCAATTTTAAAGGGAGAGGGGTGACAAAATGTGCCTTCAGGAGAGATTTTTTCTGTCCCATTTTTCTTGAAGAGAAATCTGGTGCTGAGGTGTCTTCTCTATGAAAAACAGAGTAAATAGTGTTGGGTTTGTTTAAAATTAAGCATGAGTGGATAGAGTCAGGCTCACACAGACCCAAGGTTTTAGTTTTTGCTTTCTTTGGTTCAACTAGGGTTTCAAGAATTTAAGCTGCTTGATACAGAAATGCTGTAAAAGCTCTAATTGTCTCTCTGTTGCTAAATTCATTCTGTTGGTGTTATTTCTCCTCAAGTAGAGGAGGTAGCAAGTGTTGGAAATCTGTTTTGCTGAATTTGCCTTTGGGATGCGGTGTTATATTGGAATGGTTGATGAGTAATAGTTGAATAATAAGTAATTTTGTTAAGTATTTCAACAGAGCTAAAATTATATCATTTCTTCTTTTTTGTTTCTATTTTAACTGTTGTGTAAGAATAAAGTGTGTTTTGTTTAAAGCTGAGTAGTTTGATCAATTGAATCATATGTGAAAAGCACTTGCCTTTAAACAAGATAAATGTTCGGGTCTATGCTATCTCCTTGATATGTTTTGAGGTTGGTTTGGTCTGGTCTAAATCATAATGTTCACATGGCCTAAATGACCATGGACAGAAATTTGAACTCGAGGCTTTAGAAGTCGAGCGATCGTTGACATGGCTATGGTGTATCCACGAAGGTGAGAACTCCATGAATAGCAAGTTTAAGAAGCCAGTCATACTGCAGGTTAAGAACATGAAGGCTAAAATGGAATGGCTGACCACCAGACAGTCTATGAGTATCAGGCAAGTAAAACCAGAGTCTCCTGAGTCTCTGTTGCTCAGGAACAAACATTCCATTTTGGATACTCGTGAAGGCGTACATGATGGTCTCTTTGTCAGAAATGTCGAGAGCTATGTTTGTGGCCCGATGAATGGATCAGCTGGGCATTGTGGATTGGGGAGAAGGAAGGAAAGTCAAAGGATAATATGAGCAATGATTATTTAGTGAACAGACAGCTGTTTTTGCTGCATGAGACAATTCTTGGGTCATACGTTGCATCCCTGACATGAGGGTCAAGGATGTCACCAAGCAACTGCAAGAAATGGTTTTGGGGGAGGATGAACAGCAAGAGATTGTAATCCATCTTGGAACCAAAGACAAAAGGTTAAAAGAAGATTATTCACATGGTCATAAGTAAAGAAATATTAAGATTGAGAGAATGGACACATGAGAAATCGTGCAGGAGAGAGGGGTTCATATCAGGGCCACTGGGATTACTTCTTGGAAAATTTGACCTCGAAAGAGGGTCTCAATAGAGTCGGAAACTTAAGTGAATGTCTACTGGCTGCTACTTTCTCCGAATTTTCTTTTGATTTTTTTTTGTTTCCTCCTGGATGGGAGAACTGTATGTGATAATCTGTTCTGAATTTTTTTTTGTGCCAAAGGGAGTGTTTATGAGTTGTGACTATATTGGAACAGTTAATTAGTAGCAGTTCCTGTATCCATTATTGTGTGAAGTTTTCCAATAGAGTTAAGATATTCTAAATTCCTCTTTCTTTGGTTGTATTTTAATTACAGTGTTTAAGTAAATTGTGTTTTGCATAAAGTCAAGTAGTTTGACCAGTCACATTGCATCTGGAACAGGCAATTTACACTCACCTTTAAAATAAGAAAATTTTAAGGTCTGGGCTACCTTCTTCAAATATTTTTGAGGGGCCTGGTCTGGTCCATAGCAATATAACAAGGCTAATGAATGATTTCAAACCACATGTAAATTGAATAAATCTAATTAATATCATTACTGTGGAGGATGAGTTCCTGTAACAGTGAGGTGGTGGCCCAGTGGTATTATTGCTACACTATTAATCCACCAACCCAGGTTTCAATCCTGCTCTGGCAAATGGTGGAATTTGAATTCAAAAGAAATCTAGAATTCAGTGTCTAATAATGACGATGGAACCATGTGCAATTGTCACAAAAAACATCTGGTTCACTAATATCCTATTGGGGAGCAAACTTCTGTCTCTTTCAAAGCTGCCATTACTCCTTATTGAAAACACTATCATTTGCTCATTTGATCTTGCTTGATGTCTTCCAGTTGGAGACAAAAAAAACTGCAGATACTGGAATCCAGAGTAGACAATCAGGAGGTTGGAAGAACACAATAAGCCTTTTAATTACCAAACTTCCTTTCTTCTCCAAAATCCATTAATGTATTCCCACCTCTGATGTTTCAAGCCAATGCTTGGTGTTGACCTTTGATCAAGACGGAGTGAGTGGACATGCCAACCATATTGCTGTTTACTATGCAATCAGGTAAATACCAAACTATGCATCTTTGCAAGAGTTCCCACCTTAACTAAGATCCACAACGTCCTCCAGAATCTGTACACTTGCAAATGGATAATGTCTATTAAAAATTGGCAAGACCAGCAATATTGTGAATTTGAATTGGGGATAAAATTGGGGCCAATTATGAACAGTGAAACCAAAAACAAAATCTAAAAAGAAAATGGCATCACTTTGGAAAGTACGAGGAATGACAGTTCTGCAACTACCCTGTTCTTATACATTTAAAGCAAGTTGAGACTATAGATTGGCTGGTCAGAGCTTGACAAGATCTGACTGACCAATCCTCTCTTGATCCAATCTTTACTTCAAATGACAGTAGTTCCCTCATTCCATCGAAGTGTAGGTGTGGAGAATGCAAATCAATCAAGGTCCCTGATCCTGTTTGCTGTTGAGTGAGACTTACAAAAGAGTTTGCTTCAGTGGCACTAAACACCTTTCAATATCTCAACCAAATAGCTATTGTGCGTATGACAGCCACTCCACACGAATCGCCCATTTCACCATCAAACCCGCTGACAAAGGTAGTCTGACCTCTATGTCAAAGAGGCAGAGTGTCAGCACTTTTACACCGCTTCCTACCTCCCCCTTGACCATGACCCAACTGTAGCCCATAAAGCCAAAATTACTCGCACTGACCATGACCTAATCGCATCTGGTGATGTCCCCTCCAGTTCCTCCAATGTAATAGTCCCCCAGCCCCACACTGTCTGGTTCTACCTGCTCCCCAAAATCCACAAGCCCAACTACCCCAGCTAACCCATCACTGTAGGGAATCTAATCTAATCTAATCTCCGCTGCTCCTGCCCGACCGAACTCATTTCTTCCTAACACGACTCCATCTTCTCCGCCTTGGTCCAGACACTTCCACCTACATCCGTAATACTAAGCATGCCCTCTACCTCTTCAGTAACTTCCAGTTTCCCGGGCCCAACGCTTTATCTCCATCATTAATGTGCAGGCCATATACGCACCCATCCCTCACAAGGACAGCCTTCAGGCCCTCAGCTTCTTCATCTCAAACAGACCCAGCCAGTCCCCCTCCACCAATACCCTCCCTCACCTCGCCGAACTCGTCCTCACCCTCAATTCCTTCAAGTCATCCCATTTCCTCCAAATCCAGGGGATGGTCATGGGCACTCGGATGGACCCTCGCTACTCTTTGTCAGCTACGTCATACAGTCCCTCTTCAGTACCTACACAGAAACTGTGCCCTAACTCTTCGCTGTTACATCTATGACTGCATCAGTGCTGCATCCTGCACCTGGGCCGAACTGAAGCAGTTAATCGACTTCACCTGCAACTTCTACCACACCCTTAAATTCACATGGTCTATCTCGGACGTCTCCCTCCCCTTTCTTGACTTCTTCATTTCCATCTCCAGTGACAGTCTACAGGCAATGTTTACTATAAACCCACAGACTCCCATATCTACCTGGACTACACCTCCTACCATCCAGTATCCTTCAAGAACTCAATTCCATTTTCCCAATTCCTTCCAAATGCATCTGCTCAGACGAGGAGACGTTCCACTCCCAAGCAACCTAGATGTCCATCTATTTTGAACAACATGCTTTAGCTCCCCCGTCATCCAAAAGCCCCACATCGCTCTTCCTCCGTTCCCTGCTTCATGCTCTAAAGCCTCATCCCCATCCCACCCACCCACCCCCCCCCCCCCCCCCCAACACAATAAAAGGTAGGGTCCCCCTTGTTCTCACCTTCCACCCACCAGTCTCTGCAACCAATGCATCATTCTTAAACACGTCTGTTAACTCCAACTAGAACCCACTACCAAGAACATCTTCCTCTCCCCTCACTTCCATCCAGGGTCCCAAACAGTCCTGCCAGGTGAGACACAAGTTCACCTGCCTCTCCTCCAACCTAGTTTACTATATCTAGTGCTCCCAATGTGGTCTTCTCTACATCAGGGAGACCCAACATAAACTAAGAGCATGTTTTACCGAGCATGACAACCGGACCCGACAATAGACAATAGGTGCAGGAGTAGGCCATTCAGCCCTTCTAGCCTGCACCGCCATTCAATATGATCATGGCTGATCATTCCGAATCAGTATCCTCTTCCTGCCTTATCTCCATAACCTTGATTCCACTATCTTTGAGAGCTCTATCCAACTCTTTCTTAAATGAATCCAGAGACTGGGCCTCCACTGCCCTCTGGGGCAGAGCATTCCACACAGCCACCACTCTCTGGGTGAAGAAGTTTCTCCTCATCTCTGTCAGGGCCGACCTGACCTCCCAGTCCCTTCCCATTTTAACTCCCCTTTCCACTCCCTTTCTGACATGACCATTCTTGGCTTCCTCTTCTGCTTCAATGAATCAGACTGCAGATTGGAGGAACAACACCTCATGTTCCACCTAGGCGGCCTACAGCCTGGAGGACCCAACATTGAGTTCTCCAATTTCAAATAACCTCCCTTCCATTCCCCGACTCTCTTTCCAGCCACTCCCCCTCCCTTCCATTCCTCTGACCGATCCTTCCTTCCAGCTACCAACTGGACTCATTCCTCCCATCGACCAACCAGGCTGTATCCTATACCTGTGTCTCACCTATCACCACCTCATCACTTCGCACCTCTCCCCACCCAAAACCCTGCCCCTCACCTCTATCTGTAGCTCCCCTCACCCTCAACCCCAGTCCTGAAGAAGGGTTATACCTGAAATGTTAACTTCTCCACCTCCTGATGCTGCCTGGCTTGTTGTGTTTTTCCAGCCTCCTGCTTGTCTACCAAAGGTACAGCAGGATATAGAAAGGCTGGATTGGAGAAGTGTCAGATGGAGTTTAATCCAATTAAGTGTGATGTAATGCAAAAGATAAGTATACAGTACATAGGTGCTTTGAGATACAGAGGGATCTTGGAGTGCAAGTACATAGCTTCCTGGAAGTGGCAACACAAGTGAAAAGAGTGGTAAAGAAGGTGTATGGCATGCTTGCCTTCATCAGTCAGGGCACTGAGTGCAAAAGTTGCCATGTCATTGTTTCAGCTGTATAAATGTAGTTAGGTCATATTTGGAGAATTATGTACAGCTCTGATCATCACATAATAAGAAGAATGTGGATGTTTTGGAGAACGTGCGAAGAGATTTAACAGGATGTTTCCCAGTTTGAAGTTTTTCGTGAGAAGGAGAGGTTGGGCAAACTTGGATTATTTTCACTAGAACATTGTAAGCTGAGGGGGTGACTTCATAGAAGTATATAAAATTTAGTGAGGCATGGATAGGATGTATTTTCTTCCCAGGTGGAAATGTCAAATACTAGGGAGCGTAGGTTTAAGTTGAGAAGGGGAATGTTTAAGGAGATGTGCATGGAAAGTTTTTCGCACAGAGGATGGTAGATGTTGACGGTATTAGGCAAGAACTTTCAAAAGCTGATTGGGGGCAGATTTTGCAGGTAAAGACACGGCTGGAAAATGGGAAGCGTTCAGAAATGAGATAACGAGAATCCAGAGAAAGTATATTCCTGTTAGGGTGAAAGGAAAGGCTTGTAGGCATAGGGAATGCTGGATGACTAAAGAAATTGAGGGTTTGGTTAAGAAAAAGAAGGAAGCATATGTCAGGTATGGACAAGATAGATCGAGTGAATCCTTAGAAGAGTATAAAAGCAGTAGGAGTATACTTAAGAGGGAAATCAGGAGGGCAAAAAGAGGACATGAGCTAGCTTTGGCAAATAGAATTAAGGAGAATCCTTTATAAATACATTAAGGATAAAAGGGTAACTAGGGAGAGAATAGGGGCCCCTCAAAGAGAGGGGCAAGGCGGCCTGTGTGTGGAGCCGCAGAAATTGGGGGAGATACTAAACGAGTATTTTGCATCAGTATTTACTGTGGAAAAGAACATACAAGATATAGAATATCGCGAAATAGATGGTGACATCTTGAAAAATGTCCATATTACAGAGGAGGAAGTGCTGGATGTCTTGAAACGCATAAAAGTGGATAAATCCCCAGGACCTGATCAGGTGTATCCTCGACCTCTGTGGGAAGCTAGAGAAGTGATTGCTGGGCCTCTTGCTGAGATATTTGAATCATCGATAGTCAGAGGCGAGGTGCCGGAAGACAGAAGGCTGGCCAACGTGGTGCCACTGTTTAAGAAGGGTAGTAAGGACAAGCCAGGGAACTATAGATCAGTGAGCCTGATGTTGGTGGTGGGCAAGTTGTTGGAGGGAATCCGGAGGGAGAGGATGTACATGTATTTGGAAAGGCAAGGAGTGATTAGGGGTAATCAACACGGCTTTGTGCGTAGGAAATCATGTCTCACAAATTTGATTAAATTTTTTGAAGAGGGGCTGCACGATAGCACAGTGGTTAGCACTGCTGCCTCACAGCGCCAGGGTCCCAGATTTGATTCCAGCCTCTGGAGACTGTGCAAACTCCACACAGACAGTCTCCTTGTGTCTGCGTGGGTTTCCTCCGGGTGCTCCGGTTTCCTCCCACAGTCCAAAGATGTGCAGATCAGGTGAATTGGCCATGTTAAATTGCCCATAGTGTTAGGTATGTTAGTCAGAGGGAAATAGGTCTCGGTGGGTTACTTTTTGGAGGCTTGGTGTGGACTAGTTGGGCCGAAGGGCATGTTTCGACACTATAGGGAATCTAATCTAATCTAAAAAGTAACAAAGAGGATTGATGAGGGCAGAGCAGTAGATGTGATCTATATGGACTTCAGTAAGGCGTTCGACAAGGTTCCCCATGGGAGACTGCTTAGCAAGGTAGATCGCACGGAATAGAGAGAGAACTAGCCAACTGGATACAGCACTGGCTCAAAGATAGAAGACAAAGGGTGGTGATGGAGGGTTGTTTTTCAGACTGGAGGCCTGTGACCAGTGGAGTGCCACAAGGATCGGTGCTGAGTCCTCTACTTTTTATTATTTATATAAATGGTTTGGATGTAAGCATAAGAGATAGCATTAGTAAGTTTGCAGATGACACCAAAATTGGAGATGGCGTGGACAGCAAAGAAGGTTACCTCAGATTACAACAGGATCTTGATCAGATGGGTCAATGGGCTGAGAAGTGGCAGATGGAGTTTAATTCAGATAAATGCGAGGTGCTGCATTTTGGGAAAGCAAATCTTAGCAGGGCTTATACACTTAATGGTAAGGTCCTAGGGAGCATTGCTGAACAGAGAGACCTTGGAGTGCAGGTTCATAGCTCCTTGAAAGGAAAGTTGCAGATAGATAAGAGAGTGAATGCGGCTATTGGTTTGATTTCCTTTATTGGTCAGAGTATTGAGTACAGGAGTTGGGAGGTCATGTTGCGGCTGTACAGGACATTGGTTAGGCCACTGTTGGAATACTGCGTGCAATTCTGGTCTCCTTTCTATCAGAAAGATATTGTGAAACTTGAAGGATTCAGAAAGGATTTACAAGAATGTTGCCAGGGTTGGACGATTTGAGCTATAGGGAGAGGCTGAATGGGCTGGGGCTGTTTTCCCTGGAGCATCGGAGGCTGAGCGGTGACCTTATTGAGGTTTTCAAAATTATGAGGGGCATGGATAGGATAAATAGATAAAGTCTTTTCCCTGGGTTGGGGCAGTCCAGAACTAGACGGCATAGGTTTAGGGTGAGAGGGGAAAGGTATAAAAGGGACCAAAGGGGCAACATTTTCACACAGAGGGTGGTGCGTGTATGGAATGAGCTGCCAGAGGAAGTGGTGGAGGCTGGTACAATTGCAACATTTAAGAGGCATCTGGATGGGTATATGAATACGAAGGGTTTGGAGGGATATGGGCTGGGTGCTGGCAGGTGGGACTAGTTTGGGTTGGGTTAACTGGTTGGCATGGACGGATTTGACCGAAGGGTCTGTTTCCGTGCTTTACATCTCTGTCACTCTATGGAATACAATAGACAATAGGTGCAGAAGTAGGCCATTCTGCCCTTCGAGCCTGCATCACCATTCAATATGATCATGGCTGATCATCCTTAACCAGTATCCTGTTCCTGCCTTATCTCCTTGATTCCACTATCCTTGAGAGCTCTATCCAACTCTTCCTTAAATGAATCCAGAGACTGGGCCTCCCTGCCCTCTGGGGCAGAGCATTCCACACAAGCACCACTCTCTGGGTGAAGAAGTTTCTCCTCATCTCTGTCCGAAATGGTCTACCCCATATTTTTAAGCTGTGTCTTCTGGTTCGGTACTCACCCATCAGCGGAAACATGTTTCCTGCCTCCAGAGTGTCCAAACCTTTAATACGATGCCGGGAGAGGTGATAGAATCAGATTTGATTGCAATGTTTAAAAGACATTTAGATAGACATTTAAGCACGCAAGGAATAGAGGGATACAGACCATGAGCAGGCAGATTGGATTAGTTTAAAACAGCATCATGGAGCAGACATTGTAGGCCAAAGGGCCTGTTCCTGTGCTCTATGACTGCTGGTTCCAGTTTACCAATGTTGCAAGGTTACTGGGTGCCTTACGGTAAAGAAGCTAAGTAAATGGGATGCTGGAATAGTTTCTATTGCCTTTAATCATTAAGTACGAGACTTTACTGAGAATGGAAAATGCTGGGGATCACAGCCGGCTGGGCGGCATCCATGGAGAGAGAGCGGGCTAACATTTCAGGTCTAAATGACTCTTCATCAGAGTGCTAGCAGAACACCATCACCAAACATACCTTGCCTTCACTCTCCATGTCTGCATTGTTCCCTCTGGGACACCCAAGTATGTTCCTCAATCATTAACACCTCCCCCCCCCCAACCCCCACCACTTCCCATGTAACCACAGAAGATGCAACACCAGCCCTTCACCTGCTTCCTGCTCACCATCCAAGGGCCTAAACAGTCTTTCCAGGTGAAGCAGCATTTCACCTATACCTCGTCCCAATGTGGCCTATTCTACATCCGAGAAACCAAATGCAAACTGGGTGACTGCTTTACAGAACACCTCCAGTCTGTACGCAAGCATGTTCCCAACCTTCACTGTAACACAACGCCCTGCTCATATGCCCACTGTCCTATAGCATGCTGCAGTGCTCCAGTAAATCACAGTGCAAACTGGAGGTACAACATCTCATTTCCAGTCGCGGAACTTTACAACCTTCTGGATTTAATTGAGTTATATTGAGTTCAACATCTTCAAATTGTGAACCCACTCCCATTCCTTCCCTTTCTTCTAACTTTGCTTGTTATATTCTAAATCACCATATCCTCTCTCCCCTCCCCTCACCTTCGTGGGACTGTCTGTTCTTTCCAGACTTGCAGTTAGACACATCATTGTTCTGACATTCTCACATTCCGATCACTTAATTGAACTATCAACATCCTTTGTTCCCCCAGCACTCCATTACTGTACGTCCCCTCACTATTGCATCAATGCTACCCCCTCGACACTATGTCAGCTCTGATGAGGAGTCATCTAGACTCGGAACTTTGGCTTGCTTTTTCTCTCCATGGATGCTGCCTGGCCCGCTGGGATCTCCAGAGTTTTTTGTTTTCAGTACAAATTCCAGCACCTGCAATAATTTGCTCCCACTAAGAGACAAGCAATGGCATGTTGGCTCAGTGGTTACCACTGTTGTCTCACAGCACCAGGGACCCGGGTTCGATTCCACCCTTGTGCGACACTCTCTGTGAAGTTTTCACATTTTCCCAGTGTCTGCATGGGGTTTCCTCCAGGTGCTCTGCTTTCCTCCCACAATCCAAAGATGTGCAGGTTTGGTGAATGGGCCAAGCTAAATTGCCCATATTGTTCAGGGAAGTGCATTAGTCAGGTGTAAATGTAGAGTAATAGGGTAGGAGAATGGGTCTGGGGTGGGGTTACTCTTTGGAGGGTTGATGTGGATTTGATTGGCTGAAGGGCCTGCTTTCCCGCTGTAGGGATTCTATGATTATACTTTGTAATTAGTGTACCAATCACCCTGTTCCTCTTGCAAAGAAGTGAAAAGAATCTGGAGAAAGTGGATTGAAGAACAGAAAGTCTTGAGAAGCAAAATAGTTTTAAGCTGGTTGGAGCAAAGTATAGAGGGGATGTCAGAGGCGGGTTCTTTACACAGTTGTGAGAGCATGGAATGCGTTGCCAGCAGCAGTTGTGGAAGCAATGTCATTGGGGACATTTAAGAGACTACTGGACATGCATATGGTCACAGAAATTTGAGGGTGCATACATGAGGATCAGTGGTCGGCACAGCATCGTGGGCTGAAGGGCCTGTTCTGTGCTGTACTGTTCCATGTTCTATTAATCTCTCTCATCAGATTTTTGCCATTGTAATGGCATCAAAGCTGTTCTTACCTGCTCTGGCCTACTTTTAACTCCAGACCCGTAACAATGTGGTTGACTCTTAACAGCCCATTGTGCAAAAAATGCTGGCCAAGTCAGCAACATCCACATCCCGTGAATGAATTGAAAAAGTATACAAAGTGGTTTTCGAGACCAGTATACTGAGGAAGTAACTGCAGAGCTAGCTATTTTAGATCTGGTATTGTATGATAAGAAGAGATTAATTAATAATCTTGTTGTAAAAGTTAGTGAAGAGTTACCTTTAACATGATAGAACTTTCCATTAAGTTTTCATATAACGTAGTTTAATTTGAACTCGGGTCTGAAATCTAAACAAAGGTAACTCTGAAGGAATGAGGAGCAATTTGATTGTCATGAATTCAGAAAATACATGAAAAGATATGATGGTAAATGGCAATTGTTCGTCTGTGATGAAGTGATCTGTATTTTATAAAAAAAAACATTCCTTTAAGGCACAAAATCCTAACAGGAAAAGCTTGGTTAACTGTGGCTAACAAAGGAAGTAGAAGATTATGTTAAATCAAAGGAGGTCTATAAAGAGAAAGGACAGTGCTAAGTCTGAGTATTGGGAACATTTTAACATTCAATGAAGGAGGACCAAGAAACTGAAAGAAAAAGGATAACAAAATATCAATGTAAATGGACAAGAAGCATAAAAATGAATGTAAAAGCTTCAATAGGTATATATAAAGGAAAGCATTAGGAAATACAAATGTGGACCCAATAAAGGCAGAAACAGGAGAATTTATAATGATGTGAAATAATTATTTTTTAATTACATTCACGGAAGAAGATGGAAGATCCCAGGGAATTAATGAGAATGAGGAATGAAACAAAATTAGTTTTTCAAAAAATTAGAAATTAGATTCCATACAGATTAGATTCCCTACAGTGTGGAAACAGGCCCTTCGGCCCAACAAGTCCACACCGATCCTCCGAAGAGCAACTCACCCAGACCCATTTCCCTCTGACTAATGCACCAAACACTATGGACAATTTAGCATGGCCAATCCACCTGATCTGCATATCTTTGGACTGTGGGAGGAAACCGGAGCACCCGGAGGAAACTCACGCAGACACGGGGAGAATGTGCAAACTCCACACAGACAGTTGCCCAAGGCTGGAATCGAACCTGGGTCCTTGGTGCTGTTAGGCTGCAGTGCTAACCACTGAGCCACCATGCCGCCCCAGTGGGATTCATGGGACTGAAATTTGGAAATATTCTCAGGACCGAAGATTCTATAAGATCTCATTCTACAGAAATAAAGAAAGAAATAACTGAAAGAATGCTCCTCTCTGATGTGCCTCTGAACACTTTCTGGTTAGCAAATAAGGGACTTGCAACAAGGACATGTACTTATATATGTCAACCTTCATGTGCAGTAACACCTTGTGTGGAATTTAATTCAGGCGACAGTAGGTCTCATCTGCTGATTGGAGAGTTTGCTCCACATTCCTTCTTTAGGGGAAGATGTCATATTAAGTAGTCAGATTAGGAAGAGTGCAACTGAGACCATTGCAATTGAAATGGTCAATGGAAGAAAATCACTGAAGGAGAATTGTCTGGTTAAGTATGTCATTTGCGACAATGTGGTCACCGAGAATAAGAAATGGTAATACATTACAAGTGCAACTGCAAAGGATGTTATTAGCTCTGGTTGATTTGATGCTGTTGCAATGGCAACAATATAATCAGAAGGATTAATTTATGCAGTTGCAGAAAACTCTGGGTTGTAACTTTAGAGATGGGAACACATCAATGGATTTTGGTGAAGAAAGGAAGTTTGGAGATTGGAAGACATCTAGCAAGATCAGACAAGCAAATGATAGGTGTTTTGAGTAAGGGGTGATGATAGCTTTGAAAAGGACAAGTCAGTGGTTAAAAAAAAGGAATCATTTGCAATATCAGCTAATGTGTGGTCATGAAGGTCAATTAAATGGTCAGCAGTTTCATTGTAACAGGGTTTTTTTCATGTATTCTCTTGTGGGATGCCTTCTTGAACCACTTAAGTCCATCTGCTGTGTGTTGTCCCAGAATGCTATTGGGGAGGCAATTCTAGGATTTTGACCCAGCAACAGTGAAGAAACAGCAATTCATTTTCCAAGTCAGATGGTGAGTGGTTGGAGGGTAACTTGAAGATGGTGGTGATCCCAAATAACTGCTGCCCTCGCCCTTCTATATGGAAGTGGTTGTGAGTTTGGAAGGTGCTGTCTGAGGATCTTTGGTGAATTTGGTTAAAAGAACAAAATAGTTCCAAAAGGCTAATGGAAGAGTTTCTTCATTTGAAATATTTAACTAAAATTAAGGACTAATGAGAGGCTCTTAAAGTAAATAAAGCTAAATAAATAAACTTACTCATCATTCAATCCACACCGGCGACATGTAGGATTCCCATACTTTGTTAAAGTCTCTGTGAGTTCATCATACAGCTTGTCCCCAAAAGCTCGAGGAATGCCTTCCCATGCAAGTATAAGGATAATAACAACAGCATTCTGACAGTGATGACCAGCACGCTCACGTACAAGGCAGAGGACCTTTTCTTCTTCATTCGCTCTTCTTATTATCTATAGATAATTAGTGAAACATTTCTTTGGTGAGTATTTCTAAAGGACTGAAAGCACTAGAAAAAAGAAAGAAATCCTTTTTTGTTTGAAGTACTCCTTTTCATACAAGAAAATTATGCTCTTACCATGATTTTCTTTTTTTTTTGAAACATGTCAATTGTAGTGCCAACCTGGGATACTATACTACTGGGAATACAAATTCTCCAACCTGTAGCAGATTTCTCAAGGTCAGGCAGCTCCAGTATCGCCCTCAGGCTTGTCTGAATTTGAGTACCCTGCTGCTTGCAATGGAGCCCTTCTGAAATGCATTTGGGACATCCCCTGTAATTAATGAGGGAGAACCTACTTGAGGACTTCTAAATTCTTGTTTTGAAAAAATAGTCAAATAAGTATCTGGTGAAAATATAATTATTTTTCTCTGAAAGTGGAGAATACTTTAAACAAAAAAGCAACATCTTTCATAGAATGTGTGTGACGCTGTTTCACTGGCAATATTTCATAGAATAAGGAATACCAGTAACAAACATGCTAAGACCTAAACTTACCTAATGTATCATAAAATAAACTGAAATTAAATCATATCATTTATCATTGTTACACGCTTTCTGGATGATTTTTATTACATTTCTAATCCTGCAATTCCCTCGGAGACTTGCAGGTTTCTTCTAATTTTTTTTTCTGATTACCTCAGCCACTCTGGGTCTAAATATAACTTCTATTTGTGTTAAAAATTTCAATGCATAAGTTGTTTCAACCTATAGTGCCAGATGTTGCTCCCAACTTATTGGCTTTATTTTGATATTTCCCAATTTGTTTCTCTTTTGCATTCTCTGTGTTGACATGCATACAAGACAATGAAAGCCTAACAAAGTTAACATTCAATTTTTGATATAATTCATTCCGTTTACTCTGAAATCAGCAAAGACACTAAATGACTTGCAATTTTCTTCTGACTCTGGTGATGAAGCACTGACTGGTTGATTTGTCCAGTGTGTGAGAAGAAAAATAAGAATTAGGAGCAGTCGGCAATTCAGTTCTTTGAGCCCCGATTTGACATGATCATGACTGAATTTCTCCTGGCATCAACTCCACTTTCCTGTCTGCTGCGCACAGCCCTTTACCTGCTTTTCATCAAAAACATATCGGTCTCTTTCTTGAGTCTTTTGATTGATTCTGCCTCCACAGCACTTCCACAGATTCACAACCCTTTGAGAGAAGTAGTTCCTCCTCACCTCAGCTTTGAACCCACCTCCTCTCACTCTCTATTTTACACCTCTAATTCAAAAATGTTCCACAAGAGGTAACATCTATTCACCTTATCCACCCTTTAGTATTTTATTTGCCTCAATCAGATTCACCCCTCATTGTTCTGAAGTCCAATGAGTACGAGCCCAAGCTAATTAACCTCTCCTCGTACAACTGCCTTTTCATCCCTGGAATCAAATTGGTGTACTTCACCTGAACTGCCTCCAGTGTCACCACACCCTTCCTCAAGTAAGGAGACCTAAATTGGACACAACACTCCAGGTGTGGTCTCACCAATGCTTTCTATAACTGTAACAACATTTCAGGAATATTTCGTCCTCATTTTGGGAACTTCGACCACAATGCCATATTTCTTCTCCCGGCTTACAGGCAAAAGCTCAAGCAGGAGACACCCCTCGTGGATACAGGCCCAGCGCTGGTCAGAGGAGGCAGAGGATCAACTCCAGTGCTGTCTGGAATCGGCTGATTGGGCCATGTTCAAACACTATGCAGGCACCTTGGATGAGTAAGCCACCACCGTCACAGACTTTATATCAGCAAGTATGTTGAGGACTGCATACTGAGGAAGTCAATCTGGGTTTTCCCCAACAGGAAACCCTGGATGAATCAGGACATACAAAATCTGCTAAAAACCAGATGCGAGGCCTTCAGATCAGGAGACACACTCAAATTTAAGGAATCCAAGTATGACCTTCGCAGAGCCATTAAGACAGCCAAGGACCAATACTGATCCAAACTCGACACCCAGGCAGACACCAGGCGACTATGGCAAGGACTGAATGACATCACAGACTCTAAACAGAGACAGTGCAAGATAGCAGACAATGACACATTGCTCCCAGATCATCTCAATGCTTCTATGCTCACTTTGAGCAGAATTTCGGCAGAGAGGTAACACCTATTCCAACAAGTCCTGATGAACCTATCCCAACAGTCACTGCATCAGAGGTCAGATCAGTTTTTCTTCGTATGAATTCAAGGATGGGACCAGACAGCATGCACAGGTCAACTGGCAGAGGTCTTCTCAAACATCTTCAACCTCTTCCTGCAGCAGACCACTGTCCCAGCCTGTTTCAAGGCAGCCAACATCATCCCTATGCCCAAGAAGGCTCATGCAGCATATCTCAATGACTGCCGCCCAGTGGCCCTAACCTCAGTGGTCATGAAGTGCTTTGAAAAGCTGGTAATGGCATTAATCAACTCCAGTGTCCCCACTACACTTGACCTACTCCAATTTGCCTATCGGACCAACAGATACACGTCAGATGCCATATCACTTGCCCTTCACTCCTCTCTATAACATCTTAACACCAAGTACAGCTATGTAAGAATCCTACTCGTGGACTACTTTCTCCTTGAGACTGATTACTAAACTTGGACTAAGCCCCACTCTCTGCAAGTGGATCCTCAGTTTCCTGACACACAGGCCTCAATCAGTGAAGATTGGGGACAATATTTCACCGTTACTAACACTCAACACTGGAGCCCCGCCCCCCCCCCCCGGGTGTGTTCTCAGCCCCCTATTGTACTCATTGTATACCCATGACTGCGTAGCCAAATACCAGACTAATGCCTTTTACAAGTTTGCTGATGACACCACCATAGTCGATTGAATCTCAGATGGCGACAAAACTGACTGCAGACGGGATCTGGAAGACCTGGAAAAATGATACACTGAGAACAACCTAGTTTTCAATGCCAGTAAAACCAAGGAACTCATTATTGACTTTTGGCAGGATTTACTCATGCTCCCCCCTCCACCACCAACACATTAACAGCACAGAGGTGGAACGAGTAGAGTGCGCCAAGCTCCTCAACAACAACAAGCTTTCTTGGACTCTTCATGTGGACTCACTGGTTACAAAGGCCCAACGACATGTCTTCCTCCTCAGGCAGCTGAGGAAATGTGGCATGACAGCAAATACCCTTGCCAACTTTAATAGGTGCGCCATTGAGAACATTCTGTCTGGATGTATCACTACCTGGTCTGGCAACTGTACCATTCAAGATCAGAGACAGTTACAGAGAGTGGTGAACTCGGCCCGGACAATCACAAAGGCCAACCTCCCATCAGTAGAATCCACCTACCTGGCCCGCTGTCAAGGAAAGGCCGCCAGCATTCTCAAAGATCCATCCCACCCTGGCAATGCTTTTCTACAATCTCTACCATCAGGGAGTAGGTACAGAAGCCTGAACATATACACCAGCCGGTTTCATAACAGTTTCTACCTTCCTGTTGTTAGAATACTGAATGAACTCTCAAATTCTTAGCATTCACCTGTACCTGTGTTTTGACTTTTGCCACTGTTTACCTATCATTTACTCATCTACACTATTTAACTATGTGATCTGTCTGTATTGCTCACAAGATAAAGCTTTTCACTGTGCCTCAGTGTACGTGACAATAAATTCAATTCATTTCAACACTTTACTTTGATAACCCACTCCTTTTGCAGTAAATGCCAGAATTCCATTTCCGTTTCTTGTTATATGCTGTACCTGCATACCTACTTTGTGATATTTGCACAGATCCCTATGCATTGGCACAATTTGAATTTACTTCCCATAAAAATAATAATTTGCATTGCTATTTTTCCAGCCAAAATGGACAACCTCGCAATTATCCACATTAAACTCCATCTGCCAGATTTTGGCCCATTCTCCTAACCTTAACCTCCTATCAAAACATGTTTTCCCACTTAGTTTATGATCATCTGCTAATTTTGCTCTGTTACACTCTGCACCTCCTTGCAAATCAATCATTCATATGAATGAAAATAGTTGAAGTCCAAGACCTGAACCCTGCGACATCCTACTAGCTACAGTTCATCATCAAGAAAAGGACCCATTTATCCTGAACCTCTGCTTTCTGTCAGTCAGCCAATCCTTTATCCAAGTCAATACTCTACACTTAGATCCCTGGGATTTAATCTTGTGGATCAGTCTTTCATGTGACACCTTGTCAAATGCCTTCTGGAAGTCCAGATATACCATGTACACTTGCATCCTCTATGAAGTTCAGCAAGTTTGTCAAGTATGAATTGCCCATTTGTAAACTGAGCTTTGTTTTACCAATTGTTCAGTTATCTCCTCTGTTATGGTCGACTCCAGCAACTTCCCCACTATAGAGGTCAAACTAACTGGTCTATAGTTTCCCACTTTTTGCCTATCTCCTTTTCTGAATAAGGGTGTCACATTAGCACATCTCCAATCCACCAGTATCTTCCCAGAATCCAGGAAATTTTAGAATATTGTAACTAATGCATCACCTATCTCTGCAGACCATAAGGCCCTGGGGACTTATTTTAATCCTATCAGTTTACTTAACACTTGATCCCGAGTCAAAGAAATCTCACCAAGTAACTGCAGCTTTTGGGAAGAAACTATGTTAACACTGTGAAAATAGAGAGAAAATACAGCCTTAGTGCCTCTGTCATTTCCTCAACATTTTCATCTTTTAAATGGCCAACATTTACTTTCACTATTCTCTTCCTTTTTATATACATATAGAAGCTTTTGTTATCAGTGCTTAGCTTGTCTTCTAGTTTCTTTCCAAAGTTCATACTTTCATAGAAGAAAAGGTGTGCTGTGCATGATGGAATTTTTGTCTAAAACTGATTGAACCGGAACAAAGAAACCGAATAGACATATCGGTTCTGTCCAACTGTTAGTCAGATCATTCTGAACTCTGGTATGGTTTTTAGAAGGATCAATGACATTGAAAGCAATAATCTTAAATAGAGTCATAACAAGTGAAAATCAATAAGATCCTTAAGAAATTAGACTTATTACAGTGGGGAAGGCTCATGCTGAAAGTTCTTGAGTGGATTTTGCTATGACTTGACAATAAAGTCACAGCATGAGCACCTCATTTCTGCGTTCCCCAAATTCAACTGGAGTGAATATGGTATTCAAGTGCCAATTAAACTTGAAATTTTCCTGCATTCTCCTGAACAAAGCTTCTTAGCCTTGACATAGTTTGTTAATTCCACCCATTCCCCTCTCTCAATGCACTTTCATACTGCCACTGATATTCAGTTTTATCTAGTTTCTGAGAGAAAGGATAGAGACAGGACATATGGAAATAGGATCTTTGTTCAAAGGTCTCCCATTCCTACTTCTTCCCTGACACCCTGTCTCACCACCATTTCTCCTAACCCTCAGCCCACATGCTGCCTCTTGTTTTGATTGGCAAGTTCAGATGGGGCAGTCTTTGCTCAGGTCTTCATTGGTCTAAAAAAATTAGAGGATATGGGCCACAAACAGCTCAGTAACACTTCCACTGAAGGGAAGCATCTCCACTGAAAGCACAGGTGTAACCACATTAAGTTCCTTCTCCGTTCTCTTTCTCCTCCTTCTCTTATATATGTATAGCAGTCATGACCTTCCTCCTCCTGCAGCTTGTGTTCTCAATGGTGTGCTATATTATACAATAAAATGCAGATCACTACATTGGGTGAACATTTACTCGTGCATATGGAGAATGCCTGAAGATCCCTCCAGACACTTGAATTCTATCTACAGCAAACCAGGGGCTCGTTTTAGGACTGCTTTGTGGCTTTGGCTATACATTTCCTTGACATTAACTGTGGAGTTTCTCACAGATGTCATCAGCCACATGCTTAGATGGTAGCCCTTGGAGCCAGTCACTGACTCGGTTTGGAGGTTGTTATGATCTCGATAGCAATAGTGAACAGGTCAGGACTCAATGAAAGCTGGCTACACAGAATTTAAGTTTTGTTTTTGTGGTTAGATTAGATTACAGTGTGGAAACAGGCCCTTCGGCCCAACAAGTCCACACCGACCCGCCGAAGCGAAACCCACCCATACCCCTACATTTACCCCTTACTTAACACTACGGGCAATTTAGTATGGCCAATTCACCTGACCCTGCACATCTTTGGACTGTGGGAGGAAACCGGAGCACCCGGAGGAAACCCACGCAGACACGGGGAGAACGTGCAAACTCCACACAGTCAGTCGCCTGAGGAGGGAATTGAACCCGGGTCTCTGGCGCTGTGAGGCAGCAGTGCTGACCACTGTGCCACCGTGCCGCCGGTTACTGTGGTGATTTGTCACTTGGAGCCTTGTGTAAATATTTCAATGTTTTTAAAAAAAAAATTTATTATGCAAAAGAAAAACATCAAAGCTATCTTATATAAATGATAAAATTCAGAATGATCTCAACACAACCGCATGAAGATAGAGTCAATTCTTTGTAGTCACTCAGTCTCAGTTCAGCATCACTTTTATCTTGACTCTCTCTTACTCCAACGATTTTCTCGCCTTTCTCCTTGGACTGCTGAAGCAGCTTAAATCTTCTTTCCAGCTCAAATGGTGTGGATACCTCTTTCCAATTCTGACAACCTTTTCAATTATTCCAACTATCACAGCCAAGTAGCTGGTACAATCTAAAAGAAAAAGGCCCTTAGCAAGGAAGACTAGTCTTCTGAAATCAACCTGTGCTGGCCCCTGGTCATCTGTTTCTCTCAAGGTCATAAAAGTTCAACTTGATAAATATTCAATAACTAACATCCCAAGAAGCTGATCCAGTCATTTAGCTCAAGTCACGTGCTTTCTTGGAAATGATGTTTAAACTCATTTGCTCAAAATGACTCTGATTTAAAAGAAACAAATCACCTTCATGAAATTAAAATTAAAATCGATTTACCTCTACGTGAGGAGCAAAATTCCCAAGCAATAACCAACATATTATAAACCTTTATCAATATCTATGGAAATCACGATTGGTGCAAATGAAAGCAACATAGCAGTTTTCAGGACACCTTGCATAGAAACAAATGAAAATGTTTTGCTTGTTACACAACAACAACAGACCACAATTGGAGTGGATGCCTCTCAATTAATTGATAACCATGGGTGATTTAAAGTAACCTTCAGTTCAAGGATGTTGTAAAGCTTGAAAGGATTCAGGAAAGATTTACACGGATATTGCCAGGATTGAAGGATTTGAGCTACAGGGAGAGACTAAATAGGCTGGGGCTATTTTTCCTGGAGCTTCAGTAGGCTGAAGGGTGACCTTATAGAGGTTTAGAAAATCATGAGGGGCATAGATAAGGAAAGTAGACAAGTCTGTTCCCTGGGTGGGGGAGTCCAAAACTAGAGAGCATTGGTTTAAGGTGAAAAGACGAAGATTTAAAAGGGACCTAAGAGACAACTTTTTCACATGTAGGATGGTGCGAGTATGGAATGAGCTGCCAGAGGAAGTGGTGGAGGCTGGTACAATTACAACATTTAAAAAGTCACCTGGATAGATATATGAACAGGAAGGATTTAGAGGGATACAGGCCAAATGTTATCAAATGGGACAGGACTTATTTAGGATATCTGGTCGGCATGGATGAGTTGGACCGAAGGGTCTGTTTCCATGCTGTACATCTCATCACAACTCCATTGTACTATGAAGTGTCTGGACATGGCAGAAAATTCAGCAGCTCTCTTACTTTGACTGTCATCATCAGGAGCAAAGTGGATATGATGTGGCAGGTCTGATAAATGTGGCATGGGTCAGCTTGGAGATGTATTTGTGCAGTGCAGATAATGAAATTCTGTAGATACCACCAGTAGATTGCTGGAAATTACACAATTCAGGTTCATGATGACCTTGACCTCACTTGACTTTCAGTATCCCTCTGGGCCAGTTGGAAAACTGTCTTTGTTCTGGAGACTGAAGCAGTCAGTAATGATTTGCTGAAGATGTCTCCATCTCCGGAGTTAAAAATCTCATAACCCCAGGTTATAGTCCAACAGGTTTATTTGGAAGCAATAGCTTTTGGAATGTTGCCTCTTCATCAGGTAGCTGTGGAGCAGTATCATAAGACACAGGTTTTATAGCAAAAGATTACAGTGACATGCAACTGAAACTATATACTAAGCAAACCTCGATTGCTCTCAGTCTTTCATCTTTTAGAATGGGTTTCAGGTTTCGGTTCATTAATATGTAAATCCCAGAACTTCTTTTAAGTCTCATTCTTGAGCTAACTCAAGGTTTTATGTCAAAAGAAGATGACACCCCAGCTCAGACAAGGTGTGAGGTTAGAGTGTGTATGTATCCTAATCTTGAATCAGACTGGTTCTATTTCCAAAGGAGCAGTGTTCTGAAAGCTAGTGCTTCCAAAAAACCTGTTGGACTGTAACCTGGTGTTGTGTGATTTTTAACTTTGTCCACACCAATCCAACACCGGCACCTCCATATCAGTCTCCTGAAGCACCTTCAGAAAATCAATACTCTATTGAAGATCTTGCTTTCTTTGAATCGGAGGCTATGCTCATTTCCTCTATCCTGTGGAATGGCAGGTGGCTAAGGAGAAGACTACTATTGCTGATGTTGGTGTATTGCTCCTTTTGTTCCTTATCAGAGGTCTAACATTGAGTCAAATGAGCTGTTCACATGTTGCATTGACATCAAGGAAGTGTCAACCAATTTTTAAAAAGTACAAAATAAAAGACATGACCTCCAAAGTGTTGGAAAACACTTACAACCAGTAGGATGGAATTCTCTCAGAACAAAAATAAAAGCAAAATACTGCAGATGCTGGAAATCTTATCAAGAAAATAATATTCTGGAGAAACACAAAAAAAAGTGAATCCGTAGAGAGAAACAAAGTTAACATTTTGAATTAGGTATTGGGCTACTCAAACATTTGTCCAAAAATAATACCTTCACATGAGCAAACCTTTACTCTCAGGTTTGCTTCTCATTTCTTACTCTCTGACTCCTTTGGCAAAGGCAACAAGAATGTTGAACTGTGTTTTGAAGCTTTTCAAATAATTCAATAATTTGTCTCAACTTCTTCTGTCAATCACCTAAGTTTTAAATTTACTCAGCCAATTTTCTGCTTGCGACATAACATGCCCATTCATCCAAATCTGAAGCTACGCTAATAAGCTGTCCTAGAAGATTTGAGCAAAACACACTACTATACATGTCCAACTAAAGATTATAAAACCATTTGACTTTCCTATGTAGAAAAAGTGAAAAATTTAGGCTTAAGCAATTTAATTCTTGCATAAGCATCTCAGCAATTCTATTTTTGATGCAGCTTAAGAGTTGTTCATGCTACATACTTGAAGAGAAGGTATAACAGGTGAATTCAATGCATGTATCCTACCTCAGGTACAGGGAAGAATTCAGTGCAAGTTTGGGTGGGACTGAAAAGAATTCAACTTCAATATAATTAAAATGTTTTTTTTTGCAGTGGTCTGAATGTGGATCTCTGGCTATTGAAAAGTTTTTGTAAGCTTTGTAGCATTTGCATATTGTATCTGCATTTCTGACATAAATGTGAAAAAGACTTACTTAAGGTTTCGTACTACCTTCTCAGAACTTTGATGGAAAATAATTCTATTTATCAAATTATGAAACATTCTGGTGGTCAAGAAGGTGAGTGGGGAATAATGTAAAATGGAGCACTCAAACCAATGGCCAATGTGCAAAAGCTGGTCTTGATATCTTGAACAGGGAATATAAAATAATAAATCAGTCAACACCCACTCTCCAGACAGCCCAGTGGTGAAGTATAAAAAAGTTACCATTCTTTTTGCACATTTATAAGCATTTATTCAGTGAAACAGAGATGCACAAAACAAACATACACACGTCCTTAACTCAACCCAGTGTGTGTTCCGGTTTGAATGGCTAGTTAATGCCCACCACTAATCCAAAAGCAAAATACTGCAGGTGCTAGAATGCGAAATATAAACAGAAATGCAGAACTTCTCAACACATGACCCTTCACATCTCCTGTGGACTCACCTTATGTTTAATTACTAGCCCCATTTCCAATATTTTAGGCTCTGACCGTCCAAAGTTCTTGTCATTTAATGTCTCCTGTCTTCCATTCTATCACAGACCCTCTCTTTCATTCTTTGCAAAAATTCCACTATTTTACTTTAAGAAAAGCGATTACATTTCTAACATTTCCCCAGTCTGATGAAAGGTGGCAACCTTAAATACCTTGTTTCTCTCTCCACAGTTGCTGCCAGACAAGCTGAGTACTTCAAGTGCTTCTGTCTTTATTTCATAAATAAAGAATTTGCTTCCTATTACGGAGCTTTATCAATTTAACACTGTAGCAGTGTGTTGGTGTGGATAATGGGTGAAGACAGGATCAGGCTACGTTGTTTAAACTCCTACAGTAAGTGGTTGACTAACACTGATGATGCAAACTTGTACTAAAATGTCTATTTACATAAAATACTGGAGGCTGCCCACAACCTACAAAATGTTTAAATAATTGCTTTCAGAAGTGGAAGGATGAAGGAGAAAAGAAAATGAACCAACAAACAGAACTCAACACTTACCCATTTTGCAATTGGACAACCCTGGGAACTTTTTCCTTCTTTGCCCGTGTAAATGACTTTCTCAATTCTAACTGCTTTCCCTTTCTCTCCATATCTGAAAGAAATAAAAATTATGGGTAGGTTAAACCTTTAGAAAGATTAAAGATTACCATATTACAGAGAAGGTTTTCATGTTTTCAGTTTAGAGTTATCTGGTAATTGATGTCTTATTTCAAACTGTAGTGCATATCTTTTTTTAATTGTTTTGCTAAAGATACATAATTACAATGTATAACTTGGCACAAGTCTTCACATCTAGACAATACTTGCTTCTAAATTTGGGAATGGTTTAACTGTAATTATTTCATTTCAATGCCTAGAGATAGACTAAAGAAAAGTTAGAATGGTTTCAACTCTTTGTTACTCAAAATTATTCTTCTCTTACATCTTTCCAGATGCAAATGCTATATTTAGCTATTTTTTTGGGAAGTTTTTTAAAATAGAAATTTATACTGCTAAGATTAGTATAAATGCAGGCAACCCCCTAATTATTAACTGCTCATTGGAAAAAAAATTTCTGAAGCTTCAATAGCTCTAATTTTGATCAAATAAATCGTCCATGAAAATCTTCACTGGTACACCACGAAATTAACTAAACATCAATATTATTTCAATTCAACATGTACAGTATTGCTTCTGGTTAAGTGTTATTGTTGAGCTTCAAAATGATTTAGCTTCAAGAAAAAAAAGCCAATGGAAAACTGCTCCCAGAAACTTAAATCAAGCTGATTTTCTGATCACTGAGAAAATCTCACAATGAATACATTATACACTAAATCAAAGGAACAGGTAAATTATTTTAGAGTTGAGATTATTGCACTTCTAAATAACTAAAATCGCAATGTCCGAAAATGTCGTTATTTTGCAACATGCTCCAACCTACTTAATCAACATTATTTACTTAAATTATTCAAGGTTAGAAAACTCCATGCCCAACTGTATTAAACATGTTTTTCCAATGATGAACCAGGAATCCTCATTACACGTGGCCCCATCTGGTAATTTATTGTTCCCCATGAAGGTGACACAAATATTTTTCACTGATACACAGCCGAAGAGTGTTACTTTCAATTGATGTGATGTTATTGTGGCGAACAAACAATACCATCTGTGCCCCAAGGTTTGAATGATCCATGTTGGAAAAGGAGAAAACAAACATTGTGGGCAACCTTAATCCACCGCACCATTAGAATTGGGTGTTTGTGCTTTCAAATAACTTTAATTCATGATACCAATTGAAGGCTTTATTTCCACATGCGCAAATCGTAAACACATGCAAAGAAGGCAGAGTCATTGTCAAAACCATGTCAGGCGTCAAAAATTTCCATCAAACTGTAATTTAAACAAATCAAATCACAACTCAAACCTGTAGATTTCCCGGAAAGTGCTGATATAAAATCAACAATCAATCAGTGACCTGGTTCTGTTCCACTGAGGTTTGAACAACAACGTATTTAAGTAAGTTCATCTGCATTTTCACATTTTAAAAAATTTGGTTATGGGCATGGCTGGCTGGCCAGCCAACATTTTTGCCCATTCAGAGTTGCCCTTGTGCTTTGGTTGACCCACAGTGCCCTAAGGGCGGGAATTCCAGGATTTTGACCCTGCGACAGTGAAGGATGGCAATATATTTCCAAATAGCTTGGAAGCTACTTGCAGTTAATGGTGTTCCCAGTATCTATTGCTCTTCTCCTTCTGGCTGGAAGTGGTCATGATTTGGAAGGTGCTGTCTAAGGACTTTTGGTGAATTTCTGCATTGCTTCTTGACACTGCTGCAACTGAGCATCAGTGGTCGAAGGAGTGGATGCAGTGTCAATTAAGTGGTCTGCTTTGTTTTGGATGGTGTCAAGCTTCTCAAGTGTTGTTGAAACTTCAGCCATCTCGGCAGGTGGAGAGTATGCCATCATGCTCCTGATTTGAGACTTGTAGATGGTGGATAGGTCATGGAGACTCAACGGTTGAGTTACTTGCCACAGTATTCCTAGCCTGTGACCTGCCCTTGTAGCCACTGTACTTATGTGGTGAGTCTGGTTGAGTTTCTGATCACTGGTAACCCCCAAGATTTTAATAGTGGGGGATTCAGTGATGTTAACACCCATTGAATGGGCAATTGTTAGATTGTCTCTTATTTGAGATGGTCAGTTATGCAGCATGACAGTTACTTGCCACTTGTCAGCCAAGTCTGGATATTGTCCAGATTTTGTTGCATTTGAACATAGGCCACTTCAGTATCCAAGGATTCGCAAATAGTGCTGAGCATTGTGCAATCATCAGCGGGCATCCCCAGCTCTAACCTTGTGAAGGAGGGAGGATCATTGATGAAACAGCTGAAGATAATTGGGCCTAGTACACTACCCTGAGGAACTCCTGTAGAGATGCCCTGGAGCTGAAATGAGTGACTCAACCATCTTCCCATGTACCAGTTATGACTCTAACCAGAGAGTTTGGACCTAATTTCCATTGATTCCAGTTTTGCTTGCGTTTGTTGTTCCCACACTCGATTGAAGAAGGCCTTGATGTCAAAGGCTGTCACTCTCAATTTAGCACTGTTGCTATAATAATGTACAATAATTTTGCAATTTAATGAGCATTTGTTTTTGATTTGTACACAATGGTTTACCTGGCTAAGTTCAATTTGACTATGAATCCCTCCGAATTAAAAATCTGAATCGTGGATAATGTTTAAAGTGGAACTTGGGAGACAAGGTAATGTCATAGTTATGTTATCACTAGACCAGCAATCCACAGACTCAATATTTTGGGGACCCTGGTTTGAATCCCAAAAAGTCAAATTTCAAATCAATTAAAAAAACCTGGAATTAAAAGTCTAATATATTATCAGAAAAGTCCATCTGGTTCACTAATGTCCTTTAGGGAAAGAAACTGCCTTCTGTACTTGGTCTAACTTGGTCCAGGCCCACAGCAATGTGGTTGTTTCTCAAGTACTCTATGAAATGGCTCGGGAAGCCACTCAGTTCTATCAATTGCCAGGAAGTCTCAAATAAGAAATGGACAAAAATCCTGACATTGACCTTGGTACCAGAAATGACAAGAACAAACACAACCCTGTTGACGCTGCAAAGTCCTCCATACAAAATTTGGGTATCGTGCCAAAATTGGGAGAGTGGTATCACAGACTATTCTAACAAAAGCTTGACATAATCATTCTCATGGAATCATACTTCTCAGACAATGTCCAGAAATCAACATCATCAGCTTTGGATATTTCTGTTTCACCAGCAGCACAGACCCAGTAGAAGTGATGTCACAGTGCTGTGCAGTTAGGAGGGCATTAGCCCGTGCTTCTCATGTCTTCAGGTCAAATATGGGCAATTGCTGATTACTAAATTCATGCCCCACCCTTGGCTGATGAATTAGTACACCACTTGGAGGAAGCACCGATTGTGGCAAAGGCACAGAATGTACTCTCAGTAGGGAATTCCATGTCCACCACCAAGAGTGACTTGGCAGCAATGCTGCTACTGATCACGCTGTTTAAGTCCTCAAGGACTGGGTCTTGACTGCAGACTGGGTCTATGGCATTTAGTGAGGGAACAATCGAGGAGAAAACAAACCTAACCTCACTCTCATTAATTTATTTTTTGCCACAGATGTATCTGTCTGTGATATTTGGAAAAGAGACCACCACACAGATCTTGTGAAGACGAAGTCCTGCCTTCACACTGAGAATACCTTACATAGTGCCAAACAACACAATCATCATATTACACAGTTTCAACTTCAAACAGATTGAGCAACTCAAGACGAGGCATCCATGGGGCATGGGGGCCATCAACAGCAGCAGAATTGTTCTCAATCACAATCTGCAGCCTCATAACTCGGCTTATCACCAACTTTAACATGACCAACAAGCCAGCAGATCGATGGCTTAATGAAGAGTTCAGAAGGGCATGTGAGTAGCAGCACCAGGCATACTTAAAAATGAGCTGTGAAGCTACAAGCAAAATTGCATAAGTAGCAAGAGAGAGACACAGCAAAGCAATTCCACAACCAATGGCTCAGATTTAAGTTCTGCAATCTTATTATATCCTGTCATCAATGGTGGTGGACACTTAATTCAATGGAGTAGGAGGGTCTATAAACATCTCTATCCTCAATGGCAGCAGAGCCCAGCCCAACAGTGCAAAAGGTAAGGCCGAAGAATTCACAAACTTCTTAGACAGAAATGCCACATGGATGATCTAGCTTGGCCTCCTCAGAGGTCCATTGCATTACAAATGCCAATTTTCATCGATTTGATTCACTCCACATGGAATCGAATGACATTCTGACAATAGCACTAAAGACATGCCCGCCACAACTAGTATCAACCCTAGCCAAGCTATTCCAGTGCTGCAACTGTGCCATCTGCCCGATCATGTGGAAAATTGCCCAGGTACGTTCCTTACATACAAAAACCATGACAAATGCAACAGCCAATTACCACCCCATTAGGGTACTCTCAGTCATCAGTAAAGCAGTGGAGGTTTTAATCAACAGTGCTATTGAGTAGCATTTGCTCAGCAATAACCTGCCCAGTTTGGATTCTACCAGGGCAACTCAGTTGCTGACCTTGCTAAAGTCACGACTTTAACTCAAACATGGATTAAAAATGCTGAATTCTGGAGGTGAAGTGAGAGTGACCACATTGACATCAAGGCCACATTTGACTGAAAGTGGCATTGGGGATCTTTCAAACCTGAAGGCAATGGGTATGAGAGGTCAACTCTCCAATGGTTGGAATCACATCTAACACAAAGGAAGATGATTTTGTTTGTTGGAGATCAGTCATTTCTACTCCAGGATATCAATGCAGGAGCTCCTCAAGGTACTTTCTGAGGCCCAACCATAAAACCATAAGACAAAGGAGCAGAAATTAGGCCATTCAGCCCAACGAGTCTGTTTTGCCAATCAATCATGGCTGATAAGTTTCTCAACCCCATTCTCCTGCTTTCTCTCTGTAACCCTTGATAGTCAAGAACCTATCTATCTTAGTCTTAAATATACTCAGTGACATGGCCTCCACAGCCTTCTGTGGCAGTGAATTCTATAGATTCATCACTCTCTGGCTGAAGAAGTTTCTCCTTATCTCCTTTCTAAAATGACTCCCTTTAAAGCTATGCCCTCGGGTCCTAGACTCCCCTACCAATAGAAACACCTTCCCAAAATCTACTCTGTCCAGGCCATTGAGTATTCTGTACATTTCAATTAGATCCCCTGTCATCCTTCTAAATTCAAATCGAGGACAGACCCAATGTCCTCAAACATTACTCATTTGTTAGGCTTTTCATTCCTGGGACCATTCTCGTGAATCTCCTCTGAACCTGCTCCAGAGCCAGTACATCCTTCCTGAGATGTGGGGCTCAAAACTGCGCACAATACTCCAAATGTTATCTGACCAGAATCTTATACAGACTCAGAAGTACATCCTCTCAAAATAAATGCCATCATTGCATTTGACTTCCTAATTCCTGACACAACCTGCAAGTTTGCCTTGAGGGTACCCTGGACTAGAACGCCCAAGTCTCTTTGCATTTTAGATTTGTGAATTTTCTCCCCATTTAGAAAATAATCCGTCTCTCTATTCTTCCTACCAAAGTGTATGACCTCACACTTTCCCACGTTGTACGCCATTTGCCACTTCTTTGCCCACTCTCCTAACCTGTCCAAATTCTTCTGCAGTCTCCCTGCATCCTCAATGGTATATGGCCCTCTACCTATCTTTATATCATCTGCAAAATTAGCCAGAATGCCCTTAGTTCCTTCATCTAGATTGTTAATGTATAAAGTGACAAGTTGTGATCCCAACACTAAGCCTTGTGGAACACCACTTGTCACAAGCTGCCATCCTGAGAAGGACCCTTTTATCCCCACTCTCTGCATTCTGGCTGACAGCCAAGCTTCTATCCATGCTAGCACCTTGCCTCTGACACCACGGGCCGTATCTTACTCAGTAGCCTCCTGTGTGGCACCTTGTCAAAGGCCTTCTTGAAGTCCAGGTAGATAACAGCTGCTTCATCAGTGATCTTCCCTCCATTATAAAGGTCAGAAGTGTGGATGTTCAGGCAAGGACAAGGTGGGACTAATAAATTAAACTGCATTTATTTCAATGCAAGGGGCCTAACAGGGAAGGTAGATGAACTCAGGACATGGTTCGGAACATGGGACTGGGATATCATAGCAATTACAGAAATGTGGCTCAGGGATGGGCAGGACTGGCAGCTTCATGTTCCAGGATACAAATGCTACAGGAAGGATAAAAAGGGAGGCAAGAGAGGAGGGGGAGTGGCATTTTTGATAAGGGATAGCATGACAGCAGTGCTGCGGGAGGATATTCCTGGAAATACATCCAGGCAAGTTATTTGGGTGGAACTGATAAATAAGAAAGGGATGATCACCTTATTGGGATTGTATTATAGACTCCCTAATAGTCAGAGGGAAATTCAGAAACAAACTTGTAAGGAGATCTCAGCTATCTGTAAGAATAATAGGGTAGTTATGGTAGGGGATTTTAACTTTCCAAACATCGACTGGGACTGCCATAGTGTTAAAGATTTAGATGGAGAGGAATTTGCTAAGTGCGTACAAGACAATTTTCTGATTCAGTATGTGGATGTACCTACTAGAGAAGGTGTCAAACTTGACCTACTCTTGGGGAATAAGGCAGGGCAGATGACTGAGGTGTCATTGGGGGAGCACTTTGGGGCCAGCGACCATAATTCGATTTGATTTAAAATAGTGATGGAAAAGGATAGACCAGATCTAAAAGTTGAGGTTCTAAATTGGAGAAAGGCCAATTTTGATGGTATTAGGCAAGAACTTTCAAAAGCTCATTGGAGGCAGATGTTCGCAGGTAAAGGGATGGCTGGAAAATGGGAAGCCTTCAGAAATGAGATAACGAGAATCCAGAGAAAGTATATTCCTGTCAGGGTGAAAGGAAAGGTTGGTAGGTATAGGGAATGCTGGATGACTAAAGAAATTGAGGGTTTAGTTAAGAAAAAGAAAGGAAGCATATGTCAGATATAGACCGGATAAACCGAGTGAATCCTTGGAAGAGTATAAAGGAAGTGGGGGTATACTTAAGAGGGAAATCAGGAGGGCACAAAGGGGACATGAGATAGCTTTGGCAAATAGAATTAAGGAGAATCCAAAGGGTTTTTACAAATACATTAAGGACAAAAGGGTAACTAGGGAGAGAATAGGGCCTCTCAAAGATCAGCAAGGCGGCCTTTGTGTGCAGCCACAGAAAATGGGGGAAATAGATAGTTACATCTTGCAAAATGTCCAGATTACAGAGGAGGAAGTGCTGGATGTCTTGAAACAGGTAAAGGTAGATAAATCATCAGGGCTGAGCGGTAGATGTGATCTATATGGGCCTCAGTAAGGCGTTAGACAAGGTTCCCCATGGGAGACTGATTAGCAAGGTTAAATCTCATGGGAATACAAGGAGAACTAGCCATTTGGATACTGAACTGGTTCAAAGGTAGAAGACAGAGAGTGGTGGTGGAGGGTTGTTTTTCAGACTGGAGGCCTGTGACCAATGGAATGCCACAAGGATCGGTGCTGGGTCCTCTACTTTTTGTCATTCACATAAATGATTTGGATGCGAGCATAAGAGGTACAGTTAGTAAGTTTGCAGATGACACCAAAGTTGGAGTGTAGTCGACAGCAAAGAGGGTTACCTCAGATTACAACACGATCTTGACCAAATGGGCCAATGGGCTGAGAAGTGGCAGATGGAGTTTAATTCAGATAAATGCGAGGTGCTGCATTTTGGGAAAACAAATCTTAGCAGGACTTGTACACTTAATGGTAAGGTCATGGGGAGTGTTGCTGAACAAAGAGACCTTGGAGTGCAGTTTCATAGCTCCTTGAAAGTGGAGTCGCAGGTAGATAGGATAGTGAAGGCGGCGTTTGGTATGCTTTCCTTTATTGGTCAGAGTATTGAGTACAGGAGTTGGGAGGTCATGTTGCGGCTGTACAGGACATTGGTTAGGCCACTTTTGGAATATTGCGTGCAATTCTGGTCTCCTTCCTATCGGAAAGATGTTGTGAAACTTGAAAGGGTTCAGAAAAGATTTACAAGAATATTGCCAGGGTTGGAGGATTTGAGCTATAGGGAGAAGCTGAACAGGCTGGGGCTGTTTTCCCTGGAATGTTGGAGGCTGAGGAGTGACCTTATAGAGGTTTACAAAATTATGAGGGACATGGATATGGTAAATAGGCAAAGTCTTTTCCCTGGGGTCATCAGTCCAGAACTAGAGAGCATAGGTTTAGGGTGAGAGGGAAAAGATATAAAAGAGACCTAAAGGGCAACCTTTTCACACAGAGGGTGATACGAATATGGAATGAGCTGCCAGAGGCAGTGGTGGAGGCTGGTACAATTTCAATATTAAAGAGGCATTTGGATGGGTATATGAATAGGAAGGGTTTGGAGGGATGTGGGCCGGATGCTGGCATGTGAGACTAGATTGGGTTGGGATATCTGGTCGGCATGGACCGCTTGGACCGAAGGGTCTGTTTCCATGCTGTACATCTCTATGACTCCATGATCACACAATGCTCAGTACACATTTAGGATCCCTCAGATACTAAAACAGTTCATGTCCAAATGTAACAAGACCTGGACCATCTCCAGGCTTGGGCTGAAAAGTGACAGTAGCACCCACAGTACACAAATGGCAGGCAACCGCAATCTCCAGGCAAGAGAATCTAACCATCATCCCTTCATATTCAAATGACTCATGCTGAATTCCCCACTGACAACTTCCTGGGACGTTACCATTGATCAGAAACGGAATTGGACTCACCATACACCATACACATGGACATGGTGGCTGCAAAAACAGGTCAGAAACTAGGATCCTGCAGCTTGTAATTCACCTCCTAATTTCTCAAAAAAAGTGTCCACCATGTACCAAACACAAGTCAAGAGTGTGATGGAATACCCCTCGCTTTCAGGTTTAGCAATATCCAGTAAGCTTGACACCATCCAAGACAAAAGCAACCTGCCGGATTGGCACCACGTTCACAAATATCTACTCCCTCCACCACCAATGCAGCAGTGTGTTCCATTAACAAGATGCACTGCAGAAAATCACCAAGGCTCTTATGATAGCATCATCCAAAGTCTTGATTACTTCCATTTTTCTGAACCAGGGCAGCAGATTAGATTACATTCCCTACAGTGTGGAAACAGGCCCTTCGGCCCAACAAATCCACACCGACCCTCCGAAGAGCAACCCACCCAGACCCATTCCCCTAACTAATGCACCTAACACTACAGGCAATTTAGCATGGCCAATTCACCTAACCAGCACATCTGTGGATATGGGAGGAAACCGGAGCACCCAGAGGAAACCCACGCAGACACAGGGAGAATGTGCAAACTCCACACAGACAGTTGCCCGACATTGGAATTGAACCCAGGTCCCTGGCGCTGTGAGGCAGCAGTGCTAACCACTGAGCCACTTTGCCGCCCAGATACATGGGAACACCACCATCTGCAAGTTTCCTCCAAGCCACTCACCATTCCTGACATCGATCCTTCAGTGTCAGTGCATCAAAATCCTGGAGCGTGCTCCCTAACGTCATTGTGTACCTTCAAAACATGGAATTCTTATTCTTATCAATGACGCAGTTCAAGATGGCAGCACACTACCACCTTCTCAAGGACAACTGGGATGAACAATAAATGCTGGCCCAACAACATGCACATTCCAGGAATGAATGGACAAATCTTGTAAATACTCCATCTCCACTTTCTTAATTGGGAGCTATTAGGTAATCAAGTCAGCCTTATTAAAATGCAACTTGGGGTCAAATGATGTCTTCAATATTTGATATTATTTTCTGGCCTACTGAATGGGCACCACCATGGCTGCCTTCTTTGAAACATGGTCAGTAAGAGGGGCTCCTCGAACATGTGAAATGTGATCACAAAAATAGAAGAGTTGCAACCTTTATTCCTTCCACCTTGGTTCCATTGAGTGGATTCTGAATTATTTGTTACAGATCTGTCAACCAGTTGTCTCTTTCCACTGTTGGACGGATGGCTGACCAGCAGAAAATAAATGAAACCCAAGAGTTAAATATCTCAGGTCCAAAGCTGATTATTTGGTCATTGTTTGCTCGCTCTGGCCCACAACATTTCAAACACACCCAAATATCTTTTAAAAGCTGCCATTTTAAATGAAGAGCTTACACAAAATGACAAAAGTGAATTCAATAACAGTCAATAAAGTCATTAATAAATCTTAAATAATAATCTTAAAAAACGTAGACCATGAAAAATTATTATAACATATCCTGGTCAAAATAAAATGGTTTCACATGAATGAACAAGTCTGCTTTCAATCGGTAACCTTAAACCTATTTCTTTGACCAGTGTTTTGATCATTTGGCTCAAAATCTTCTTCTGTGGCTTATCCTGTTCTATTTTTTGCCTGCAATTTTCCTTGGGAAGCTTCACATTAAAAAATGTGAAATTGATACAAGTTGTTGCTCACAAGGTTTTCAATAATATGTTCAAAATTAACAATGAAAATTGGCTAAGCTGAAAAGGAAGTGAGGTCTTCATGTCGGACAATTAGTTTCAGTTACAGAATTCCAGGATAGAATAAGCTGATTATGTAGAGGCAGTTATTTTATAACTTGATGGTTGCGTTCTTTTGCAACCCTGCATTCCAGAAAAATCGCACTTTTGAAACAGCACTTAAAGTGTTAGTGATGTAATCACGTTACAGCCAACACACGTTTTAAAAGTTCACACTTTAGAAAGAGTCCCCAATCGCGTTAGTGAATTTGCGTTAACAAGACACACGTTATAGCAGAACAACCTGTAGGGTCAAAGTGGAAGCTTTTGCCTTTGCTAATTTTCTGTCTGGCCTCCCATATTCTACCTCTGTAAACTTAGGGTTATCCAAAAATTTGTTTCCTTTGTCTTAATTTGAATCAATTCCCATTCACTCAGCATAACTATGTTCACTAATGTAAGTAAGCTACCAGTTAAGGAAACCATAATTTAAAAATGCTCAATTCGTGCTTTTAATGTAATCTTTTTTATCGCACATTCCTTTAAGATATCTAGGCTTTTTGAATTCTGGTCTCTCAACTCACCTGCTGGTGGCTGTACCTTCAGTTGGCAAAGTCCTAAACTCTGGAATTTCTTCCCTAAATCGCCAGTGTGCTTGCCTCTTTTCAGATGCTCCTTAAACCTACTTCTTTGACCAGTGTTTTGATCATTTGGCTCAAAATCTTCTTCTGTGGCTTATCCTGTTCTATTTTTTGCCTGCAATTTTCCTTGGGAAGCTTCACATTAAAAAATGTGAAATTGATACAAGTTGTTGCTCACAATGTTTTCAATAATATGTTCAAAATTAACACAATGAAAATTGGCTAAGCTGAAAAGGAAGTGAGGTCTTCATGTCGGACAATTAGTTGAACACTGATTTTGAGCCAAAATTCACAGATCGACTCGAAAATTAAACCTTCTGGTGACCATATCATCTTGATTGCTTAGCCTTTTCTTCCAAAGCTTACTCTGGGGCTACAACCAATGCCCCACCTGTTCCAAGTGCAATTGTTTTCATATACCAAGGTCATCCAAATTATTTGTGTGTGTGTGATGCAATTAAGGTCTGGAGTCCAACTTAATCTGCCACAGGGCATGCTTCATTGGAACTGAGAAGTTAGGGTTTGGTCACCAATCTACTTGTCACCAATTTTATTTTGTACGCTCGTCAAAACTGACATTCATCATGTAAACCATAAAGCCATGTTACTTTCCTAATACTTCAGAAATACGAAACAGTTACCTTAATGCTGTTGCAAATGTGTTAATCAGAAAATATGTAACAATTCAAATCAGACAACTGAGATAACCATCTATTATGATCCAATATTTCACCAGTGTCAAACACATTTCTGGTGAACAAAGGCAGCAATATTCACATTACAAAATCTCTAATTTTCAGCAAATGTATCCTATCACAATTATGTTGAACAACATACATCACAAAGAAATACCTTAGAAAGTTTTTTTCATGCATTTGTGATTTTTCTTAAAATGCAAAATGACCAGCATTCATTGTCCATTGGATGTGTGGCAGCATGATACACTGATGATATGTGGTGATACGTATGTTCACACAATATAAGGATGAGACAGCCCCATAGTGCTGAAGAATGAAAATAACTTTTATTACATGTTTACATAAATACACCTCAATAACAGACACCTGTGTGCCTTGGTTCAAGCTAAGCTTTCCTCCGTCTATCACACTGCAAGAGAACAGAGACAAGCAAGAAGGAATCTGTGAGTTTTGTACCATTAGGTCACACACCATGATACAGTGCCGCCATCGTAAGCAAGTACCTTAAAGGTACATTGCACTTCTGCTGAGAGACATAACACACCATTCATTACTGCCTTTGAGAAAATGGTGACGAGTCATATTCTTGAACTCCACCAATGTGGTGTCAGCATACACACGATTCTGTTAGGGAGGTTGTTCCACATTTGTGATAGTGAAGGAGCAGCAATTAGTTCCATATCAGTTTGGTGTACTTGGTCCAAGCATGGACAAAAATCTGAATTCCAAAAGTAAAGTGACAGTGACTGCCCTTGACATCAACACTCCTTGAACAGAGTGTCCAAACCTACAAACTTGACCACTTGGATGGAAAAGGACAGCAGATGTATGGGACTGGCACCATCTGCAAAATTCCCTCCAAGTCAGTTTTCTTCATCTGAATGAGAACAGGGAAAAGTCTGAGCTGATCATTCAGATTATTATAAAATGATTGACGTTTTCTGTAAATGTTAAGAGGCTCAATATCGGATCATATGAAATACTCTGAAGTACACTGCACTTGCCAACATATTTATTCACATAATTACGTGCTCATAGTAGAAAAATATACTCATCCTTAAGTTAGAGATTCTATAATACTGAACAAACTACCTTTTAAAAATGAATACAAGCATTGTCAGTATTTATTTATAACTCCACAAGACTTTAGATTAGTTTACTTTTAGATTATACAGATTGCTAGTTATTTTCCACTTCAATTTCAAAACTTATAAAATTTCTCAGAAGGGAAATAAATGTACAGGTGAGTTACAAAACAAAAGTCACAAAAGCTATACATAGTCAGCAGCACTTGTAGGTCAGTCAGTTTTATTTGACTAACTTATCTTCACAAAGAACAGAAAGATAAAAAGCTGTATGACAAAATCAATATATTAACATATTCCAGGTCAGGACAGCATTTCTACCATCAGGAGCTAATTTTATCAAGAGTAATCTGGGCAATCCATGCAGACTTTGTGACATGTCTAAACAAGTTCCCATGCTCTGCTGCATACTCTTGGGTGACAGCTCATGTAGAAACTAATAACACAAACCAATCTCATTGACATGAGATACTTGTAGAGGAGCTGCCGCTAAATTAAAACCCATCTTCAGTACAATGGATGTGTTTTTTTCCAACATTTTCCAGCATCTATTAGTGTATTGCGAAAGATTTCAGTGCCTGAAATTGCATGGTGTAATGTATCTGCCTTAAATTAGCATATACCAGAAACAAATGTATGCTTTCTCTCGAGAGTAGTCATGCTAAAATGAGCTATGACAGCGGTGATTACATTGTCGCATAAAATCAATTTTAAAAATTCAACAACCTCAGTCTTGTGGGGGAGAGGATTATAAAGACACACAATCTTTTGGCTAAGCCATTCCTCTTCATATCAAATCCTAAATGGCTGTTATGAGATGCTGTGTCTAAGGAATGGTCAATTGTGACTTGCTCACTGTCAAAAGGGTGCAAATTTGATCTTTTAAGATAAACCAGAGGAGCATTGTGATGTAACAGCAGTAAGTTACTCAATGGCTGAAACCAACGTTATGCAGACATCAAAGCTTGGAAACGTGAGAATATCATGGAAAATTTCAATAATCACGTTGACAGTTGGACTCAGTTGCAAATCTAAATTGCTGTCAGCCAGCATTTAAATTGAACACTGAAATAAAGATATTTGAATTGATATTATGTTTGTTGCAATTACTTGCCTTCAAAGAAGGCAACAAGCAGATTTAACATTTAATTTTCCAACAGTATTTTGGTTAGTTATACTCAGGTTGCTGTCCGATCAAGGTTCATGGTCAACCCAAAATAAACTACCTGAATTTTCGTAAATACATAGAAAAGGACTGCTTCAGAATTTACATATGGGAATGAGATGCTGAACCAAAACTATATCCACAAAAGTTCAAAACTTTTATAAATGTGCATTGTGCGATTAAAGATATTTTATATATAATGTTTAGAATTTAAATGTTAAACAGTGGCAGGTGAGGTTGGTTGCTGTTAAGTAGAGTTTTAAAAATAAATAGCGCTGTCAAACAGGCCTTCTGGAACAATTATTTAATCCGTTTTGTGTCAGAGAATAGGAAAGACCTGGAGTGCTAATCAAATATTGTTTCTGTAATGCTGGTTTATGACAGAGTGTAAACATTGAAAGCCATTAGCTTGTTTTTGGTTAAGGATATTAAGGATTGATTTTAACTCAGAAAACCCAAAGGTTGAAAGTTTTAGGGCAGTTCAGAAAGCCTGACAAAGAACCTCATTTATATCCCTCCCATCTCACACGTATAGCAAAATGGAGGAGATCCTATTTAACAGTAATAGGCAAGTAGTTTTTGTTGGTTTGATACTATATTATTGGTATATTAAACATATATTTCATTGAATATATTTATGTTGATTTGGCCAAACAGAAATTATGAAATATAAAGTTATTCATTTCTCTTGCACAGTTAGTTAGCATTTGTAAACTGAAACAGCAACAAATCTCAACTCAAGCTTGTATTCAACTTCCATACCTTGTGAATGAGATGAGAAAGCAGAAGAGCAGCTTGTTTGTCAACAGCACTGATCAACAGTTGAAAATATCAATGCAAGTCAGAAGGCTCACCTGAAGTGCTGTAACCAGATGACAGTTCTCACATGGGAGGACAATAGTATTTGGGTGATTTGGGTGCACTTGCCATTTTGTCCCAAGTTGGCAATACACAAAAATCAACTGCAGTTTCAGTCCAAGCAATCAGCTCAACATTGTGCTTTAGTAGAGTTTTTTTCCCCCATCTGTTGCCACACTTCAGCATCATTAGCTGAAAACCACCAAACCCCAATCCACTGTAGCAATATTGCTCAGGGTATGACTTCAGCTCAATTCTGCAGATGGCGAAGCTTGTTGCAATTTTTAAAGCAATGTTTGCCCTGCAGTGAAAGAAAAAATTAGGAGGCTTAGCCGGTGGCTCCCAGGTGTCCAGAAGTGAACTGGAAGACATCTGCTAGATCAGGAATACTCAACTATTTAGGCAGAGGATTGAACTACGCTTTCTCGTCCATAAAATGTGGATGCAGAAAAGCAACTAATAAAAGTTGCGATTACCATCTGAAATAAAAATCTGCTTTGTTTGATGCTGACGAGAAGAATCTACCAAAGCTGTGGGCACCATGAGAAAATCAGCATAAACTTGAAGTAAATTTTAGAGGAATATTGTATTAGAGACAGCCAGTGAGAGTTTGGATGACCTTGTTACCCAACACCGAGAAATCAAAAGCATGTAGCTTCTGTTGTGAAATTTTGAGAAGAAATAATGGAGTTGATTATCATGGCATTCCAGAGAGATCCTCCATAAAAGACAGAAGGGATTCAGCATGGAAAGTATACTACAGATCAAGGAGAGATACACATTTTGTGTTCTGAAGGAGGATCATTTAACCTAAAAAATTAACTTTGCTTTCTCTCCATGGATGCTGCCACACCTGCTGAGTCTTTTAATCAATTTCTGATTTTGGTCATGGTTTGTGACAGTATTTGCATGCCTTAAGATCTGGAACGTTTCTCCAAGGCACACAAGCAAAGCAAGGTGGTACATTAGCTTTGGAATTTCCAACAAACCATGTGGGTGCCCACATACATAGTCATGTGCAAAGCTGTGTGCTTTTTTTCCCATTTATAGCATGTTGGACATCACCGGATAATCCAGCATTTATTACCTATTCCTATTGTCCTTGAGCAGGTGGTGAAGACCTACCTTCTTGAACCATTGCAGATCATTTGGTGTTGGTAGATCAACAATGCCATCAGGAATGAGGTTTCAGGATTCTGACCCAGTGACTAAAGAAATGATAACAGATTTCCAAGTCAGGACTGAGAGTGGCTTAGAGAGGGAACCTGCAGGTGGTGGTGTTTCCACGTATCTGCTGCCTGTGTTCTTCTAGGTGCTAATGGTTGGGAGATTGGAAAATGCTGTCCAAGACGAATTTCTGCAGCATTTCTTGTGGTTGGTACACACTATTGCCACTGTGCACTGGCAGTGAAGACAGTGAATATGGAATGGTAGCAATCAAGCTACCTTGAAGATGTTTTGTCATTATGTTGTTGGAAATGCATTCGTCAAGGCAAATGGGGAATATTCCATAGTAATCCTAACTTGTGCTTTGTAGTTGACAGACCGGAATTGAGAAGTCAGGAACTTGCTGCAGGAGTCCTATCCTCTGATTTGCTCTTAAATGACTGTAGCCAACTCCCTCGACTGACATCAGAAGAACATTTTAACAAACTGTGACATTACTCCCTGACTGAGCCTGGACCATCTGAACCCACTAAGGACTACTCCCTTTTGGCTTTTAAGCATGTCCATTTACTTGAAGCCCATGCAGTGTTTTTGCCACATATGCTGCTGGCCCAGCCTGGCACCTCACAGAAACTGTCGAGACCCTTGACTGTTCAGTACTGTCGCCATTAGCAAGCTGCCTGGGTCTCTGTGTTAAAAAGAAATGCAAGCCAAAGAATCAGCTGCTTTTAGTTATGGCTGAAGAGCCTGTGTGCGAACAGGCAATGCAAACAACAGAGGGAGCCTGTAATTTAGGACTGAAGATGCTTTGTGTTAAAAAGCAATGCAAACCAGCAAAGCTGGCAGCCACCAAATAAGCAGAAAGTGGATGAGCACTAGCCAAATCAGCCAAGAGCCTGAAGATACCTTCTTCTTGGATGCATGAGATATCCCCTGCACTCAAAGCAACCTGGCAGAAGCATGCAAGGCCGAAGTGTTCTTGAGCTCCAAAATGAAGTCCTCAAATCTTAAGTCATATGTGACTTGCCAAAGGCAGCCATAATCATGTGGTGAAGCACATGGTTTGGTGGTGCTCATTGTGTGGAGGAAGTGTGGAAGAGGACATTTCCATTGAGCATGCAGGATATGGTGGTGATCATGCAACCGGATGAAGGCCGAGAGAAGAAAGCAGTAAGCTGCTAATGGCACTTGATCTCATGAATTGGCACTGTCTAGTTTCTCAGAAAAGGTGAGAGAATGTGGGACTGCATAGAAATGAAATGAGATTAGCTAATAATGAGATTGAAATACATTGAATTAAGGTAGTCACTGCTCATTCAAATTCAGAAATCGTCACTTAAATTTCAGGAGCAAAATCAAGACTTCTTTCTTGATGTCAAGAATTTTTTTTTCATTCTTGCTGTATTTTTCCAACATTTTGTTGCTCACAGCAGCAGAAAGTTTTCCCTCTTAGCTATGCAACTTAAGCCTCAATTTCCTTTCCTGAATCCAAAGCAGAGGGAGGCCTGGCTCCATGATCCTAACTTTTAAAATTGGCTGCCTGCACACTGGATTTTGGTCTGTGTTGTGGGCTGGATTAGGACTTGGGCTGAGTGACCTGGGAAAAGTCTAAGAAGCTCACCTTTTTCCAAGGCAGCTTGCATGGAAAGCCTGTTTGGAATCTCTGGGACTGTATGCACAATGTAAAAATAAAGATTAAATAGAAAACATTCCTCCTACTCCCACCCAATTTACTCCCCTCTGTTTGTATGCCCAAGCTGTTAAATTCAATCGCCCCTCAAAACACTTGTGCTATCCAATCCATCCAGCCCCATTGTCTCCTCATACTCACTATGCATATCTCAAATGCATACCTCAAGCCCTATATGCCTCCAATCACCTCAGGATCTTTAACAGCCACGATGATAACTATGATTTTCAATACTGTCACCCTATGCCCATCTCTCTTCATGCCAACTTGCCTATCATCTTGTAGGCATTAATCAGGAGGCATTTGACAGAGAATAAAGTGACCAGTAAACTCACTGAGAAAAGGTACTTTGCTAAAAAAAACAAATATCCAATACAGTGAAACTGCACATTTCACTTTCATGTTCAATGACTAACTTTAACGAGCAGTTCACTTAAGTGGTTAATATTTTATGTGAATAAATATCTCACTCAAGTAGTTAAAATGGAAATTTCATTCAGTAAGCAGGTGGAGCTATCAATAGACATCAACTGTGAGAATGATAATTTTTGCAGTATATATCCCTTAAACAACCAGACACTGTCAGATACAAATCACATTTTCTTTCCAGACAATTTCTTAGCAAATACTAATGTGTTTCTTCACTTCTAATATACTGGCAGGGAAATTTGCTCGAACTGCTTGGGAGGATTTAAACTAGTAAGGACCCAGGGAGATAGTGAGGAAAGAGATCAATCTGAGACTGGTACAGTTGAGAACAGAAGTGAGTCAAACAGTCAGGGCAGGCAGGGACAAGGTGGGACTAATAAGTTAAACTGCATTTATTTCAATGCAAGGGGCCTAACAGGGAAGGTAAATGAACTCAGGACATGGTTAGGAACATGGGACTGGGATATCATAGCAATTACAAGAAATGTGGCTCAGGGATGGGCAGGACTGGCAGCTTCATGTTCCAGGATACAAATGCTACAGGAAGGATAAAAAGGGAGGCAAGAGAGGAGGGGGAGTGGCATTTTTGATAAGGGATAGCATTACAGCAGTGCTGAGGGAGGATATTCCTGGAAATACATCCAGGCAAGTTATTTGGGTGGAACTGATAAATAAGAAAGGGATGATCACCTTATTGGGATTGTATTATAGACTCCCTAATAGTCAGAGGGAAATTCAGAAACAAACTTGTAAGGAGATCTCAGCTATCTGTAAGAATAATAGGGTAGTTATGGTAGGGGATTTTAACTTTCCAAACATCGACTGGGACTGCCATAGTGTTAAAGGTTTAGATGGAGAGGAATTTGCTAAGTGCGTACAAGACAATTTTCTGATTCAGTATGTGGATGTACCTACTAGAGAAGGTGTCAAACTTGACCTACTCTTGGGGAAAAAAGGCAGGGAAGGTGACTGAAGTGTCACTGGGGGAGCACTTTAGGGCCAGCGACCATAATTCTATTCGTTTTAAAATAGTGATGGAAAAGGATAGATCAGATCTAAAAGTTGTAGTTCTAAATTGGAGAAAGGCCAATTTTGACGGTATTAGGCAAGAACGTTCGAAAGCTGATTGGAGGCAGATGTTCGCAGGTAAAGGGACGGCTGGAAAATGGGAAGCCTTCAGAAATGAGACAAGAATCCAGAGAAAGTATATTCTTGTCAGGGTGAAAGGGAAGGCTGGTAGGTATAGGGAATGCTGGATGACTAAAGAAATTGAGAGTTTTGGTTAAGAAAAAGAAGGGAGCATATGTCAGGTATAGACAGGATAAATCGAATGAATCCTTAGAAGAGTATAAAGGAAGTAGGAGTATACTAAGAGGGAAATCAGGAGGGCAAAATGGGGACATGAGATTGCGTTGGCAAATAGAATTAAGGAGAATCCAAATATATTAAGGACAAAAGGGTAACGAGGGAGAGAATAGGGCCCCTCAAAGATCAGCAAGGCGGCCTTTGTGTGGAGCCACAGAAATGGGGGAGATACTAAATTAATATTTTACATCAGTATTTACTGTGGAAAAGGATATGGAAGATATAGCCTGAGGGAAATAGATGGTTACATCTTGCAAAATGTCCAGGTTACAGAGGAGGAAGTGCTGGATGTCTTGAAACGGGTTAAAGGTAGATAATTCCCCAGGACCTGATCAGGTGTACCCGAGAACTCTGTGAGAAGCTGGAGAAGTGATTACTGGGCCTCTTGCTGAGATATTTGTATCATCGATAGTCACAGGTGAGGTGCCGGAAGACTGAAGGTTGGCAACCGTGGTGCCACTGTTTAAGAAGGGCAGTAAAGGCAAGCCAGGGAACTATAGACCGGTGAGCCTGACCTCAGTGGTGGGCAAGTTGTTGGAGGGAATCCTTAGGGACAGGATGTACATATATCTAGAAAGGCAAGGACTGCTCACATGGCTTTGTGCATGGGAAATCATGTCTCACAATCTTGATTGAGTTTATTGAAGAAGTAACAAAGAAGATTGATGAGGGCAGAGCAGTACAAGTGATCTATTTAGACTTCAGTAAGGTGTTCGACAAGGATTCCCATGGGAGACTGATTAGCAAGGTTAGCTCTAACGGAATACAGGGAGAACTAGCCATTTGGATACAGAACTGGCGCAAAGGTAGAAGATAGAGGGTGGTGGTGGAGGGTTGTTTGCAGATGACACCAAAATTTGAGGTGTCGTGGATAGCAAAGAGGGTTACCTCAGTTTACAACAGGATCTGGACCAGATGAGCCAATGGGCTGAGAAGTGGCAGATGCATTTATCTGAATTAAACTCCGAGGTGCTGCATTTTGGAAAGCAAATCTTAGCAGGACTTATACACTTAATGGTAAGGTCCTGGGGAATGTTGCTGAACAAAGAGACCTTGGAGTGCAGGTTCATAGCTACTTGAAAGTGGAGTCGCAGGTAGATAGGATAGTGAAGAAGGCATTTGGTATGCTTTCCTTTATTGGTCAGAGTATTGAGTAGAGGAGTTGGGAGGTCATGTTGCGGCTGTACAGGATATTGGTTAGGCCACTGTTGGAATATTGCGTGCAATTCTAGTCTCCTCCTATCGGAAAGATGTTGTGAAACTTGAAAGGATTCAGAAGAGATTTACAAGAATATTGCCAGGGTTTGAGCTATAGGGAGAAGCTGAACAGGTTGGGGCTGTTTTCCCTGGAGCATCAGAGGCTGAGGGGTGACCTTATAGAGGTTTACAAAATTATGAGGGGCATGGATAGGATAAACAGACAAAATCTTTTCCCTGGGATCGGGGAGTCCAGAACTAGAGGGCATAGGTTTAGGGTGAGAGGGAAAAGATATAAAAGAGACCTAAGGGTAATTTTTTCACGCAGAGGGCGGTTTGTGTATGGAATGAGCTGCCAGAGGATGTGGTGGAGGCTGGTACAATTGCAACATTTAAAAGGCATTTGGATGGGTATATGAATAGGAAGGGTTTGGAGGGATGTGGGCCGGGTGCTAGCAGGTGGGACTAGATTGGGTTGGTCAGTGTGGACAGGTTGGACCGAAGTGTCTGTTTCCATGCTGTACATCTTTATGACTCTGTGACTCTATGACTTGATTTGCAAAAGCATACTTTATTACAATCCCAAAGAGCGTTTTATCTTTCCAGGAAGGGTGCTTTACCACTACAAAATGAGTATTTTACTTCTACACAATAGGAAAAAAATAAAACTTTCTGACTGCACTCACCCCTCACACCCCTTCATTCTCACATACTCTCCATGTTCCTTCATCCATGTAACCTAATTTTTTTTGCCTTACTTCAATGCCAACTTAGTGCTGAGTTGTATCCACCACTTTTTCTCTCTTGATCTACCTCGTCAATTAATTCTAAGGAGCATGCTGAATTCTGTAGTGCTTCTTGTGGATGTCACACAATTCTGCCACTGTTTGTCAGTATGAGAAGAAATAATTGTAGAATGTGTTGGATGCAGTATTAAGCAAGTGGGCTGGTTTGTCCTGGATGGTGCTGATCGCCTTGATTGGTTGGGGCTCATCCAAACAAGTGGAGAGTGTTACATCGTAGTCTTGATTCTTGCATTGTAAATGGTGATCAGGTTGTGAAGAGCCATGATACGAGTTATTCACTGCAGACATTTTAGTCTCTGCTCTGTTCATGTCGTCACAGTATCTATATGGCTGGTTTAATTCAGTTTCTGGTCAATGCATTTTGAGAATTCTACACACTTGATCGCAGATTAATACTTGTTGACATCTTTTCAAGTTGGAAAGTTATATGAGATTTCTCTACAAGTTACAGACAAGTATCTCCATAGTTAGTTGTCCCAAAGGGTAGAGACACAAACAAAAGCAGAAATTGCTGGAAAACCTCAGCAGGCCTGGCAGCATCTGTGGAGAGAAATCAGAGTGAAGGTTTTGGGTCAAGTGACCCTTCCTCAGAACTGGGCAAACAGTTCACTTCAAAGGATCTGTGACCTCCAACCCACAGGATATTAGACACCCACCTCTCCGTGTTGTCTCAAAGAATCTTTGGCTCTCCACCGTGTGCTGAGATCTTATCCTGGGAGTTATGTCAGCTCTTTGAAGAGGTCTCATTATCCAAAGGAAATGCACGAAGAACGGACCTGTTCTTACCTGATCCAATCTCCAGATTCCAGACATCAAGAACTCCAAAAATGCTATTTCAATGGAAGCAGCTGGTCATTTAAATGGTCAGCTGTTTCTAGGATCTGCCATTCCTCTCAATTTCTGGCATTTCTGATGTGGCAGAGACAGTGTCCATCCTGTCAGAAATCAGGGTCATATTGTGTACCTTCCAGACATGAGGTGCTGGGACTGGACGTTGGCTAAAGTGATGCCACTATTTAACAAAGGTGGTAAAGAAAAGCCAGGGAACTATACACTGGTGAGCCTGACATCGGTGGTGGGCAAGTTGTTGGACGGAATCCTAAGGGATAAGGTTTACATTTACTTGGAAGGCAAGGACTGATTAGTGATAGACAGCATGACTTTGCGCATGGAAAATCATGTCTCATGAACTTGACTGAGATTTTGAAGAAGTAACAAAGAGGATTGAAGAGGGCAGAGCAGTGGATGTGATCTATTTGGACTTCAGTAAGGCGTTCGAAGATATCAAGATCTCAATCATCACCCTAATAAGGCAACATGAAGCATGACACTCTGATGGGAACTTTCTATTGTTTGTCATCAATTAGTTTAGTATTAGCCCAGACACTGAAGTGCCTATGACTGTTATATATGCAAGAGCTGTAATAACGGTCTGATAAATCTTTTAGAAATACGTTACCCACAATTAGCTGTTACACGATGGGACCTAACATAAATATTGCCTCATCAGAAACAAATACACTGCAAAAACAAAGGCCTACAACACAGTATCAGGTCAATAATCATTGGTGTGACTCAATTATTTGATATTATTTCCTTGCTTTCAAAAGGCAGACAAATAAGTTATAATTGTAATATCAGAGATTCCGCTTCAGCTCAATTTTGCACTGTGAACATCTGGAAGACAAACATCGAAAGAAAGCAGTTTTTTTCAATTCCAGTTTCTTAGCCAGAAATGTATTATTTTCTGATAAATCAAACAATCTTTGTTCAGTACATAAGTCCTTCTGCACTATCAAGATAAAGGCCAGAGTTAGCTGAGACAGCAAAAACAACGAACAGATTTGTCAACAAAATTAGAACAAGCAGGATTGCACCTGAAATACAGTCTGTTATGGACTGAAAACTGAAACATACAAAACTCCTGCAGGGTTGGTGTGGATAGAATATTGCTTTTGGCTAGTGAGTCAAGAGTCAAGAGTCAGGTGACAGTTTCAGAATAAGGAGCAGGCCAACTGAAGCCTAGATGAGCAAACATTCTTCACTCCCAAAATAGGGAATGTTTGAAAATCTGCACTTCAGAATGCCGTGAATGTTGAAACCAAAACATTTCTGGATGCCAATGACATCAAGAGATATGAGGACCATATGCAAAAATAGTGTAGAGTTAGCTGATAAGCAATGATTTGTGTGAATGATGCAGCAGGCTCACCAAACTGAATGCCTGCACAATTCAGTCAGTTCATTATAATGAAAATACTTTCTTATCAACCCCACCAACACCAAGTTATGAGACAGTTTTGTATGCAGCAAGAACTTGATTGCTAATATAATCATTTGTGAAAAGTAGCTAAAACATGACAATAGTATAAGTTCATTTTTTTTTGTTCTGTGCAAATTTAGTTAAATGGTTGTGCTATTGCAAACGTGAGTTTTAAGATTACCGGAATTATTCACTTTGTCCCATGGTACTCAATTGCAACCAAGAAACCCCAACATAACTTGAGATGCAATGATGACAACATGCCATATGATGATGATAATAAGACCCAAAAACCCAAAAATCGGTTTTGAAACGTTAGTGCTATTCATCAAATCCGGATGATAAGCAAAATATATTATAAATTTAGAGCTACAATGCTGCAGGTATTTTTCATTAAAGTAAAGTAAAATAAATCATAAATTGTGTCATGTTAGACTTCTTGTGTGTATTTTCTAATAAATGGCTAAACAATAGCACCTGAGATTATGTTGTATTGCTTGCCTTTTGGATGAAACATGGTGAAAGTGAAGGAGACTAAAAGCTTGTATTGGGTTAAAAATGTGCACAGACTAATTTTAAAAATAGTTCTGGAACTGTCACTTGTAGTAGCAGAAACATTATTGGATCATATCACAAAATATTTAGAGTTTATGAAAAATGTATAAATGTTTTTGAAAACGGAGGTATATAAAGTATAATCAGTGAAACACAGCCTGTAATGAGAAAAATTAACATTTCTTATGTACCTGATAAAGCCAGCTCACAAAAGCTTTTTTCTCGAGCAGAACAGGATGTGAAAGTGTCAGTCATGTGAAAATTTATTTTTAAATTTTATTCTGTATGTCCGTTGGATTCTAAGAGTTAAAAAGAGTGACCTGTCACCAAGATGATTTGTGGTATCTTAAAGGCTTCAGAACTAGTGAAACTCATCTACCAAGGCAAACAGAACTGAACAGCCTCCACCTTGGAGGCTCCCTGCCGCATTCCTGATGAAGGGCTTTGGCCCAAAACGTCGATTTTCCTGCTTCTTGGATGCTGCCTGACTTGCTTGCTTTTCCAGCACCACTCTAATCTGGACTCTGATCTCCAGCATCTGCAATCTCACTTTCACCTCAGAATGATAATTAATAGTTCCTGTTTTAACTCCTTGCCAATTATGATCCCACCCATCAACATCCTCCACTCAGTCTGCACAAATTAATGTTCCCTTTCTAAGTTTTGTTTGCTGCATCCCCATCCTGATGATAACAATACAAGCTTGAACTTCATGTCTCTTTTCAGCAGTATTTAAATTCTGTGCTACCCCCAATCAATTACTAATAATGATAAAGCAAACAACATTTGATCAGGCATAAATTTTACTTGAACAATCTATTTTCCTGAATCCTGAGCAGCAATCCAAACCTCAAGTTGAATTCGTCTTAAGATTTTCCCTTATGCAGAATTTCATCACAAATGCAAGTAAACCTAACATCCAAATAGAGGCAACTGCAATCATAACTAAGGTATGAATGCCAACTAAATGCATCTGAAAAGGAAAATTGAACAGAATGGCTACACAGTTTCAAATGCAAAGGTTGCAACATTGTACATCTGAAGTGGAAGGCCTGGACTTCGTTAAAATAGACCGGGCAAGTTAACAGTTGCTGTCATCTCTCCAAAGGCAATTTGACCTTTCAAACAAAACAGGTACTAGTTGACTTGTTTTACAGAAATGACCTACTGCTCAGTCAAATGATAGACATGTGGTGGCAACAAAGGAAATAGGGAGAGGGAAAAGCAACTGAGATACTTCCAAATCAGACAGAGGAGCAAAATGAACATTTCTGTTTCTCATGAGTTGAAAGCAATATTTACTTAAAAAAGAATCGCACAACACCAGGTGATAGTGCAACAGGATTATTTGGAAGCACTAGCTTTCAAATGGTACATTGGCAAGACCGAGCAGAGGCTACAACAACGGATAAATGGACGCAGCACAACAATCACCAGCCAGGAATGTTCCCTCCCAGTCGGGGAACACTTCAGTGGTCCGGGACACTCAGCCTTGGATCTTCAGGTGACCATCCTCCAAGGTGGACTTCAGGACAGGCAACAACGCAACGTGGCCATGCAGAGGCTGATATCCAAGTTCAGTACCCATGAGGATGACCTCAACTGGGACCCTGGGTTCATGTCATACTACAGGTGACCCCACTGCATGACACACACTCTTGCACACACACTCCTGCAGACCTACACACTCATGCAGACCCTCTCTCATACACAAGGACACATACACACCCCCCACACAGACTTATACCCGTTTACACTCACACATACATACACATACTCTCATAGACACTCAACCACCCGCAGCACTCCCCCACCCCCAACAACACACATCTACATGCACATGCATGCATATAAGTTAGTGGGGTTAATTTATACTTGCAGAATTAGTTTATTTTTCTCAAAAACTGCATGAATCCATATAAGATTCTGTAAATCCTTTTTTTAGAAATATAATCAGTCTGAACATTGGAACACAGACAGACTTTAACATTATACCTTCAATGCATTATCTGAGCTGACGTAGCACCTATTGTTAAAGTTTGCTTAAGAATGTAACTTGAAAAATGTTCAGGGGTTTACATAAGAAAAAACTGAAACCAACATGGTCATTCTAAAAGATGAGACTTAACAAACAATCCAGGTCTTTTTCAATATATCATCTCAATTGCATCACACTGTAAACTTTTGCTATAAATTCTGTCTTACAATCTTAACAACCACCTGAAGAAGCAGCGCTCCGAAAGCTAGTGCTTCCAAATAAACCTGCTGTGGTCTCCGTCTTAGTATTCTTTCTTTTAGATAATAGCCCTCCAAAACATTCTCTGCCTCCTTTGCAGAGTACGCATCTACATATTTTTCTTTTAACGTCTTGTCTTACTTTTGCAAGTCTTTTAGCCTTTCAGGACTAAACACTTCTGTCTGACCCGCTGCCTGTTCAGGTTTTTCCAGCACCATTATGTCAAACAGGGTACCTGCTAACTGAAACTCAACTCCTTCACCTTTCTCTTTACTTTTCACTTCATGCTGTGACTTATGATAGTGGGATCTGATTACTACACATTCTGGGAAAATACTAGCATATTTCTGCTTTAACTCCTCAGTTTTCTGGTCTTTCTGGGCTTCTCTACAACAAGGTGTCACTCCCACCTTGGATCCTACCAAATCATTCCCAAGAATGAACTGAAACTCGGTCAATTATTCCCACATTGAGTTGGCATTCCAACCCGATCTTACATAGGGGAATGCTAAATTTCTGTCCATCTATCCCACACTCTTGGGAATATGCTCTCAGAAAGAGAGCATATTCCTTCATCTCTTACTGTCAGCGAATGGTTAGATCCTGTATCTCTCAAAATTATAACTTCTTGTCCTTCTCCCACTGTTCTTTCTGAGTAAGCTTTCTCCACAGAAGCGAATTCTTTGCAGAGATCAGGTACTAAATCCATACCCAGCGCCTGCTTAGATTCTGCACTCTCCTGCAGCTCCTCGGCTCTTCTTAGGGTCTCCTTTACTATCTTCATTAATGCCACTGCCTTAGCTTCTTTTACCATATATTTTCCCACAATGCCTTTCTTGAATAATCAGCACTGTGACTTTATGTGTCCCACTTTACCACAGTGGAAACACCTGAGGCCCTTCACCTCCTTTCCACGCTCTTGGGCTTATTTTTTAATCTGTGGTAAATTCCTACCAGTTTACTCTTTCTTACACAGTGTAGCATCCCCCACTTCTCCCAAATTCTATCGCTCAGAGGACAAAATTCTGGCTGAAACGTGGCTTATGCACCAACATGTATTAATTTGCTACTCTGCTGCCATTCTCACTTCCTGAACTTCCTGTTCCTCATGTGAATACTAATCATCTCTGGAAGTGAGTTTTTAAAACTCTTACAGCAAAGTAATCTCTCAAAGAGCCTCAAAGGTCCTAACTATTTTTAAAGCACATACCCATCTATCAAAATGACTATGTTAATTCTTTCAAACTCAATATAACTCTGACCTGGTTCCTTCTTTATGTTTCTGAAGTGCTATCTATATGCTTCTCAGACCAATTCATATGCACTTAAAAATAGCCTGTTTAACCTCTTCATAATCCCTTGATACTTCATCTGACAATGCGGCAAATACCTCACTAGCTCTGCCTACCAGTTTAGTCTGCACTAGCATTACCCATAAATCCTTGGACCACTCCATCTGCCTAGCCAATTTTTCAAATGAAATAAAGAAGGCTTCAACATCTTTCTCATCAAAATAAGTTTTGACTTATTTATATATCGCACTACCTTTTCTTTTAATCTCCATCCTATTAACTTGACTTTTCTGACCAAGTTGCAACTTGTCAAATTCAAATTCTCTCTCTTTTTGTCTTTAACTTTCTTCTCTCTCTCTCCCTTTGCTCAGCTAAGAACCTTCGCTCTGTTGTTATCTTCTAACTTACAATTGAGGAAAATGGAGTACGTTTTTCTACCTCTACAGCATTTGTCTGTTTCTCTGACACACCTAAGCAGTTGAGTTATTGCCTTACAGTTTCAGCTTTATTTTTGTCCTTGGTTAAACCCAAATCTAACTTCTTTGCTAATTCTACTTCTTTCCTTCTGAACTTACTTGACAAATTTGAGAGTCATCTTCAAATCCCAGAACCTCTTTAGCAATTTTAAGAGCTATTTCTCTCACTTCCAAATTAATCAACCACAAGTCACTGAAATTAAGCAAATTGTCTCACCTATGTTTTATTTAAAATTGAGGACATTAACCTGCAAGTGTTTAAATCTGCTGGGATTTGTCATACCCCTAAATCTATTTAAATCTGTCAAAACCAGTTCAAATCCCGGACGAAAACCCCTAAATTATTATGTCACAGGGTAAAAACCCCCTGCTAAATTAAATCAGCAACGCAGACAAGATTTATCCCGTGCGGTAATCTATGAAAATTCGAGAGGCCGAGAATTATCCTAGCGATCACAAAGTAAAAATTAACAACTTTGTTTTTTAAAACAGAGAATAATTAACTAACAATTCCTTTCTCCAACCTATCTTTTAGTTTCCTATCTTTAATACTGGTCCATTAAAAACCCTGAAGATTCACCAAAAAAATTCAATTTTCAAAACCAGCCAGCTGTCGAATCTTCTCTTTGTATCTTCCTCTGTCTTCTTTTCTTCTTAGGGTTTCTGTTTCACGGGTTGTTAATAGATAAAGGTAGCTTTAAGAGAGCTATTCTGGGGGCAGTCTGCATATGTTGGTGGCAGTTCTCCTCCAACTGTCAGACTTTTTCCTGGTCTTATACCCCAAAGCATCGGATTGTTTCATTGGTTTTGATATTGTCAAAATCCCAAATTCAAACTTGATTGGAGTTTAGTATCTTGGGGCATAATTTAAACTGATTGGCTGAATATTAATTTGTTTTTGTCTCATAGCAACCCAAGTACTGTTAGCTGCTGGACCAAATGTTACAATGTAAATTCTCCAGCACTCTGTGTGCTTGCTAAGTCTTTCAACTCTCTTAAAGGTACAGTACACCTCCATACCTTGGTAACATATTCCTCGGCCCACTGGCCCAGTTGATCAAGATTCCATTGAACTCTTAGACAACCTTCTTCACAGTCTACTACCCCACTAATTTTGATTTTAAGATCTTCCACAGAACCTAAATCTTTGACCACTCATTTTTCTACAAATTCTGATATTTCCTTCTTTTGCTTGATCTGTTTTCCTGGTCATAATGAGCCCCTGTATCTGAGAGGCACATTAGGTTCTCCTATACTGAAGACTCTACAAAAATGCCAATAATTCCTGCCATTATTATTTCTGCCTGTGACCCAAAGTAAAAGCCAGTGTGCCCAGAGACATAGCAGACCATTAGCCTAATGAATACTTGATATCCTTCCAAATAAGTGAATAAGAAAACTGGCATTAGAGTTTCCAAACAATGTAGGCTGTCTGGAGTGGAATCTTGACAGGTAACTGGGTGCATATGAATGAGGTGGTCATCAATTGAACACTGCACTACCGGATTACAGAGCTGCCAAAAAATAAATGGGATGAGGATGAAAGTTTTGTCCTTCACCAATTAATGCCCCACTGAGGTTAATGGTTGCAGCCAGCTGGCATTACCAGGGCTGTGTCCTCTATTAACTCCGAGGGGGCAGGACAGAAAATCTTGGCTTCTGAATAAATCCTGCCTGATACGTTTTTCAACCAACCATCCAGTACTCTCTTCGGTACCATAACTGTTCCAAATTTATTTAATAATCCAAATTGTACTCAACTGCATAATTCAGCTGATTCTTTTGACCGTCACCTTCAATCTGCATCTGTGGCTTTTTGACAATTTGCATTGGAAGCAATTTCTCCTTGTATATTTTGACAACATCATTGATAATTTTGAATATCTCTAACCAGGGCTCAAACTTTATTATTCAAAGGCTCTTGTTGAGATTTTCTAAAGTGCAACTTTTGGTTTTGAGGGTCTATAATTTGTTTTTCAGGATTCCTTTTTCATGCTCACTAACTCGCATTTTGGATGATACACTCATGAAAACAATGCCTTCCATATTCAACATATGGAGTGTTTGATCTCATACAGAAGCACCATTAGAAAACTTCAACAATATCCTCAACACACATCATCCCTCCATTAAACTTAAAGTCACAACACAGCAGGAAAATAATAATTTCCTCAACACCACAATGCATAACTTTGCCTAAGATTAAACAAAAGTTAACAAACAAGGTTTCTTTTCAAAATACCTGACACACATTCACACAAATGCCATCACCCCAGTCTTGCCTTTTACAGACTAATTGAGGTCACAACAAGTATGTTTTCATCACATATGCACAAAACTGGAAGACTTTAACCAGACAGTTACCACATCATAGATCTCAATCTCAGATTTAAATTTAACCATTGATATGGTGTTCCATACTTTTACAACATGTTCATTTTGCACCCACAATAACTCCTGAATTACATAGCTTTAAGCCAGACATTCCACATTAATTTGCAAGGAATTAATAACTTTAATGAGTTAAAGTTTTCCTGCTGTTACTTTGTTGTTTGTTCCTTTTGCCAGTTTAAAACGGTTCTCTTTATTTTTTAGTCTCCATCGCTCTAAAACCCCTTTGCAGCCTCCTTCTCCTTTCACTCCCCCATTGCATCCATCTACTCTCCCTTTGCAGCATCCGTCTCCCCCAGCCCTTGCTCCCTCCACCACACTCGCAGCATTCCTTTGCTGCTCTCATTGCAGCTTTCCTCTTCACTCTTCTCCAGTTAATTGAAGTCCCTTATTTCTATAACCATTCTAGTAAATTTCTTCTACACCTTACCAATACATTGGCATTGTTCCTAAAGTACAGTGCACCTATTGAACAACCCTAAATTGAGGGTGAAACATTTTTTTCACAACTTTCTTGCTTTTGTAACTGATTAATAATGCCAAGAACATTATTTTTCAAACTCTTCCTAACCGGTTCTTAAATTAATGAACATTTGTTTGCTAAATCCATTGTTCCTTCACCTCCTTTAAAATTGTTCATTCTTGCCTCTCATTTCTCCAGAAAAGTGAATAATTTCAAATATCTTGGTGCTGTATCACATTTGTGTGTTTTACCAATCTGTCATTGCCCTTTTAAGGCCTGTCCATTTGCCCCTTCCTTCTAATACATGTTTGAACATTGTATCATCTGTAACATTGTGCCCTTTGAACCCAAGTCAACATCATTAATACATATCTTAAAGACCAGTGGTCACACACTAACGCCAGGAAACCTACCTCCCTCCTATCGAAAAAAACAATTCTTTTGGGTAGCCTGCTATCTGTCCCTTCCACAATTATACGTTCATACTGTTGCCGTCCTTTCAATCCCATGGATTTTAATCAATCTTTATGTGGTACTTAGTCAAGCACCTTTTGAAAGTTGCGAGACATTTTTTAAAAATCACTACCTTCATCAATGCATTTTCCTGCTTCATCAAATAACTCATTCACATTAATCCATCATCTTTGGCCTTTCACAAATCCATGCTGACTTTCATTTGTTTGCCCATAATTTTCTAAACGCTAATTAGTTTTGTCCCGGATTATCGTCTCTGAAAGCTTTCTACCATATGTTCAACTCATTATCCTTTAGTTGTCAGGTTTATCCTTCTCTCTATTTTACAACCAGGGATGCAACATTTGCCATTTTCCAGTCCTCTGACAAATTTTCCCTGTGCAAGGAGGCTTGGAAGATTGTGGCCAAAACCTCTGCAATTTCAACACTCACTTTCCTCACAGAATGCATCCCAAAAATTTATTTTCAACTTCAAGTTATGCAACTCTTTAAATACCTCTACTTCATCTGTTTTTTTTTTTAAAATTGGATCTGCTTCACTACTACCTTGACACAATCATCTTCTCTTCTCTGAAGAGGAGTGACTGCCAAGTACTCATTTAGTAACTCAACCATCCAGATTGCCCACAGAAATATTTTCTTTTGGTCTCCAATTGTCCTACTTTCCTATCTATAGTTGCATAAGAGTTTTGGATTTCCATTCACGTGGTCCACTAAGTTATTCTCAAACTCTTTTTAAATTTTTTTTTGCGCTTTTAGATCTCCCCACCACTTTCTATAAGCAGCCTACTTCTGGACTGTATTATGAATGGTGAAATGATCGTAAATGTCCTTTGTCTATTTAAGTTGACTTCAATGTTTCTAGCCATCAAGGAAACTCCAGTTTTGGATGTGTTTTCTTTGTTTCTCTCCTGGTAATCTGTCAACTCTATACATGCTTAAGATAGCAATTTTTGATTTGTCTCTACTGGTCAGATCCTTTTCAAAGGAATTAGCTCTTATCCAGTTGAGTATTTCTACAATTGATGGTCCTTTGTCTTTTTAAATAAGTTTCCTACAACTTGAGAATATTATGATCATTGCTCTCCGAATGCTTTCCCAGAAACAGGTTTCACTTTCTTCATTTCATGAAGAGAGTGAGAGAGCTAGGTGGGGGGGGGGGGGGGGTGAGAAATGGAGAGAGAGGGACAAGAGCTAGAACTGCTGCCTTCCTCAACAATCAAGAAAGTTCTTATGCACATTTCTGGAAATTCTTCAGTGCTTTGTCATTATGCAGTACCATATTTGATAATTAAATCCTTGAACACCAAAGCCCTGAATTTCTCATCATTCTGCAAGTTACATGCAAGTATCTACCTCTATTCCACTATTCAGCAGCTTAGCAGTATATAGTATAGAGCTAATTGTGTTGTAGCTCCCATAATGCTCAAAACTTCTCAGTCTTTTAACTCCAATGACGTATCTAACTCCAGTGTAATAACAAGTCTTTTTTGACCAATAATACCATTCCACTCACCTCTTTTATTCTTCCCTTCTTTGAGCCAGTCCTCTTATTTTGAACATATCATAGCTCCACATGGTAATGTACGTGAAACTTACCAACCTTATTTTCCACACAGCATGTATTTTCATACATTCACTGCAAACTCATCTAACACTACCTCCTATGTGCGCTTTGTCAGATCACACTGACGACTGAATGATTCTTTCATACTAACCAGGATTTCCTGGTTATCTTTGACCTTTAGTTTCTCCTGTCTAATTTTTCATCATGTTGCCTGTTTCCAATTTAAAGAGAATAGAAATTTGCCAGCAACATACCTTTCTTCCATTAGTTCACGAATTGCTGCCACAGTAGGTCCAGAACCAAGATGGGTGTAGTATGGACCTTCATCTTTTTCTATGATTTGTTCTGCAATAAAGTAAAAATTGAAAATTACATTACTTAACTAGTTTCATTTCCACTTGTCAAAGTTGTGGAGAATATAGAATCAAGAATACCATTCAGATTACAGCTACAAAAGTTTAAATTTTTAGTTGTACTAAACCTATGAGTCTTGAAATTTAAATCCCATTTAACAGCCTGATGGAATGACACTGAAGCGGAGATCATCAATGAATTCTGGAATACTAAATATGAGATAAAGCAGTCACATTTTCAGAGCTTGCTCACTCTTGAGTTACACACATTCGGTGCACAAAGCACTAAATTCATCATTAAGTGAAGGAGTGGATGTTTCAGTGAAATGACCTCCAGAATATGTCTGTAGAAATTCCTCAGAATGATGCCTTTAAGCCCTTAAATCTTTAATACCTTAAAGTCTTCAACTGCTATATCAATCACCTTGCTTTCATTATAACATCAGAAGTGATGATTGCTCAATATACAGCACTCCTCAGAAGCAGTCTGTGTCCACATACAGCAAGACCTTGGCAATGTACTGGCTTGGGCTGCTAAGTGGCAAGTAACTGCCCAACTGCCAGACAATGACATTCTCCAACATGAAAGGTTCAGACCATTGTCTCAGACATTCAATGGTATTATCGTCATTGAATTTCCAGTTTCTTTGACCATTCCGAATTTGACTGGCTATGAACTTTACAATTATCTCAGCAAGTTAGAACTCTGCAGTTGTCTTGCTCCTGGTTGACACTGATCCATAGTTTTCTCAAGCCTGGTTGAGATTATGCAATGGATCAAACAAAGGAGTGTCCAGGGGACTCTGTTTGATGTAGTGCTGTAGTGTCTCTTAATCAAATCATAGATCATCATTTTTTGAAACAATCATCTGTTATAATTAGGACTACTACATAATGTGTTATGCAACAGGTAGTGGAATAACATTTAATGCAACCGATAACTAAATTTTGTGTCAGCAGACTTTCCCAACAAGAATGTTGAACTGCACTGAATAATTCCATTGGTACTTGACACAGCCATATTTACAACCACAAATCCAAAAATGCATTGTGGAAAATACAACAGGAGATCGAAAAGTTTAACACATAGATTGGAAATTTGGGATTTGACCTTCACGTAGAAATGTTACGCGCACAATCGACGTCACAGTGAACAGCAGGTTCTCATGATTGCATTATGTGATTTGTTTGAGTTCTGTATTGATTTTACTCCTGGATTTGTTATGAACGTGTGTTCACCTTATACACCAGATATGTAGTACAAAGAAGTAACTACGATTATTGCTGGATCTTTATCTTAGCATTTAATGATCTGTCCTGTGAAGCCTCCAATTTTGTCAGTAGTATTAATCTAAACCAGTCACTTTTTAAAGAAGAAAAATCAATAATCCCAGTTATTTAGTGAACAAATGAGCCAACAAAGATTCCATGTAATTGAATAAAGAATTTTGACTATGCAAGATCAAAAAAAAATACTCTAAATACTATCTTGGGTCAGCATGTATACTTAAAAACTCACAATCAACAGAAGTTTGAGATGAACGAATAGGTCAATAAAATCCAGCCTACTTTAATCTTGGTCAATTATAAACTAGAAGTTACACACAATGACCCAGTACAACTAAGATAGATCTTACAAATTGGCTTGGCAGTCCACTCAGCATTTATATTTTTGATCCCAGTCACAAGGTCCTTTAAAACTCTTGGCTCATCATGATGAATTTCACTTTCTTGTAATTAACTTCATTCCCAGCTTACAGCAATCGAGATGGCATAAATCCATTAATGTTCTCTTCAAAGTAACAAAAACATCTGAATAAACTGTATGTTTGCCTATTTTCAGCATCTGGATTTGGTCTCCATTTCCTTAACCTTCTTTCAGGACACAATGGGGATTTGAAAACCAATAGCTCAATGTCCTTTTGTATAGTTTCATCCAGTATCAGTTTTGGCTTTTAATCTAATTTTCAGTCTTATTTTCTTTGGAAACTAAAGCTGTCAGTTTCTGTTCAGTTTCCCTTTTCATTAGGGTCTTCCTCAAAAAAAAGATCATCAATGTCACCACAGCTTCTATAGTCTACTTAGAATCTTCAATGTGGATTTAAGTCCCCATATTTGAATGAGAATGGGATGGTAGAAAGTGGAAATTAATTGAATGACTGAATCTACTGCCTCACTTTTGCTAAAATCCAGCCTACCACCATCTTGGCAATTCTTTGAAACACAGCATATAAGAACATAAAATTAGGAGGAGGAATAGATCACTTGCTCCCATGAGCCTGTTCATCAGACACGAAGATTGTGGCCACTTTGCAGATGAAAAACCTGATCCAGCCTACCTTGCATACTGGGTTAGAGAACTGCAAAGGTCAACAACTTTTTAAAAAAGAAAGTCCTCCATGTCTTTCTCTTGAATGGGAGACTTAAATGCTAAAACAATTCCTTTATCACTGGAATCAATGTAGTGAATCTTCTCGGAACTCTCTCCAAGGAAAATATATTCCATCAATAATGTGACAAAAACTGCACTGAATGCGTGGTTTCAGTAATGTGGTCTATGTCAAAATGCAATCTTGGAACTGCATAGTTTTCTCTGCACCAGCCACGGCCTTCCTTGTGGTACTGTTGACCACAAGAGCAGTTGGCCTCTGGTTGGAAACTCGCAGCAAGTGATATCTCTATCCCTAGGGACTTGATTTGAAGGGAAAATCAATGTACCTGACTGACTTGCGAGTTGGCCGGCTTTCCCAAAAAAGTGGGGATCCCTCAATAAATCTCCAACCAGAAAATAGGACCCTGATACCTCCACAAAACTCTGCCCTATTTTACTTGCCTAATTCAGCGTCTGGAAGCATGGACAAAGAAACCAGACTCAAAAGTTTATTAATTTCTAACTTGTATTAGATATCTGCAAAATAAAAAAAAACTTATCGATAGAAGCAGTTGGATTGTTCAGCTGGATCCAACTAGCTCACTGAGGTTCTGGAAGGAAGGAAAGCTACAGTTTTACCTTGGCTGGTTTTTGCATGACTTCAGACCCAGACAACATGGTTGATTTTTAATAGCCTTTTGGTAAGTCACAGCAAATAATCCTTTCTGTGGTCCAGCCAGATCTTGTGACAATAATTCAACCAGTTGTCCTCAAAATCTATTCAAATCTCAGCCATTTGGACTTCATCACATGAAGATGAGGGATCAGTCAAAGGGATCAGTCAAAGGGAACTACAATGGTGAAAAGCAGCATTGCTCTTAATGGGGGAACAGGCATTAAAGGAGATTGACAGCTTCCTTCCCATCAATTTTATTTTCTTCTGTGAGGACTTGCAAGGCTTCTGTGCAGCAACTCCTTCCAAAATTGGAAGTGGCGGTGGCATGCTGAATGGCACACGGGACTCTCAGTGGCTGTGTAGCTCTTCAGCTGAGAGGTTACGCTGGTTCACCGACTGATTCAGTAAATTGGTAGCTGCAGAAATGTCACAAAGCATTATAAGCAAAGGCTAGATAATTTGAAATTTGAAGATAAGACCATAAAACATAGGAGTGGAAGTAAGGTCTTTCAGTCCATCGAGTCCACTCCGCCATTCAATCATGGCAGATGGACATTTCAGCGCCACTTACCCGCATTCTCCCAGTATCCCTCAATTCCTTGCGAGATTCAGAATTTATCAATCTCTGCCTTGAAGACATTTAGTGTCCCAGCCTCCACTGCGCTCTGTTGGCAATGAATTCAACAGGCCCACCACTCTGACTGAAGAAATGTTTCCTCATTTCCATTCTAACTTGACCCCCTCTAATTCTAAGGCTGTGCCCAAGAGTCCTCATGTCCCCACCTGACAGAAACAAATTCCCAATGTTCACCCTTTCAAAGCCATGCATTATTTTATAAGTTTCTATTAGATCTCCCCTCAACTTTTTAAACTCTAATGAATACATTCCCAGGATCCTCAACCATTCACCGTATGGTAGGCCTACCATTCCAGGGATCATCCGTGTGAATCTCCACTGGGCACACTCCAGTGCCAGCATGTCCTTCCTGAAGTGTGGGGCTCAAAACTGAACACAGTATTCCAAATGGGGCCTAACAAGAGTTTTTACATTCCAACCCTTTTGAGATAAATGACAACATTACATTTGCTTTCTTAACCATGGACTCAACCTGTAAGTCAACCTTTAGAGAATCCTGGACTAGCACTCCCAGATCCCTTTGTACTTTATGAATTTTCTCACCATTTAGAAAATAGTCCATGCCTGTATTCTTTTTTCCAAAGTGCAAAACCTCGTACTTACTCACATTGAATTTCTTGGACCACACTCCTGAACTGACTAAATCTTTCTGCAGCCTCCCCACCTCCTCAGAACTACCTGCCTGTCTGTCTAACTTTGTATCATCAGCAAACTTCACCAGAGTGCCCCCAGTCTCTTCATCCAGATCATTAATACATAAAGTGAACAGCTGTGGCCCCAACACTGAACCCTGTGGGACACCACTTGTCACTAGCTGCCATTCCGAAAAAGGACCTTTTATCCCAACTCTCTGCCTTCTGTCATACAGCCAATCCTCAATCCATGCCAGGAGCTCACCTTGAATGCCATGGGCCCTCACTTTACTCAGCAGCCTCCTGTGAGACACCCGATCAAAGGCCTTTTGGAAATCTAGGTAGTTAACATCCACTGGGTTCCCCTGGTCTAACCTACTTGTTACCTCTTCAAAGAATTCTAACAGGTTTGTCAGGCACAACATTCTCTTACTAAATCCATGCTGACTTGTTCTAATCCGACCCTACACTTCCAAGAATTTAGAAATGTCATCCTTAACGATGGATTCTATAATTTTACCTCCAACCTTCCTGAGGTGTTGGGCATAGTGGCTCAGTGGTTAGCACTGCTGCCTCACAGCACCAGGGTCCCAGGTTTGATTCCAACCTCAGGTGACTGTCTGTGTGGAGTTTGCACATTCTCCCTGTGTCTGCATGGGTTTCCTCCAGGTGCTCCGGTTTCCTCCCACAATCCAAAGATGTAGAGGTCAGGTGAATTGGCCATGCTAAATTGCCCATAATGTTATTTGCATTAGTCAGAGGGAAATAGGTCTGGGTGGGTTACTGAAGAAGGGCTAATGCCCGAAACGTCGATTCTCCTGTTCCCTGGATGCTGCCTGACCTGCTGCGCTTTTCCAGCAACACATTTCCATCTCTGGGTGGGTTACTCTCCGGAGGGTCGGTATGGACTGGTTAGGTCGAAGGGCCTGTTTCCACACTGTAGGGAATCTAATCTAAATAAAAACCGAGGTTAGGCTAATCGGCCTATAGTTTCCATCTTTTGTCTAGATCCTTTCTTGAACAAGGGGGTTACAACAGCGATCTTCCAATCATCTGGGACCTTCCCTGACTCCAGTGATTTTTGAAAGATTACAACCAATGCCTCCGCTATTTCTTCAGTCACCTCCCTCAGAACTCTAGGTAGCCCATCGAGGCCAGGAGATTTATCAATTTTTAGACTTTTTAGCTTTTCTAGCACTTTCTCTTTTGTAATTGCCACCATACTCAACTCTGCCCCTTGATGCTACGTAATTGGTGGGATATTACTCATGTCTTCCGATGTGAAGACTGGTGCAAAGTACTTATTAATTTCTTCAGCTATTTCCTCATCTCCCATCACTCGCCTTCCTGCATAATTTGGAGCGGCCCAATTTCTACTTTTGTCTCTCGTTTGTTTCCTACGTATTGAAAGAAACTTTTACTATCATTTATAAAAGTACTGGCTAGCTTACCTTCATATTTAATCCTCTCCTTCCTTATTTCTCTTTTTGTTATCCTCTGTTTATTTTTGTAGTCTTCCCAATCTTCTGAATTCCCAGTGCTCTTGACCACTTTATAGGCTGTCTGTTTTTCAATGATACATTTCCTGACTTCCTTTGTCAACCATGGCTGTGTCATTTCCCCCCCTCCCCCTCACCCCCCAGATAATCTTTCTTTTCTTTGGGATGAACTCTGAACTGTGTTCTCCATTACATCCAGACACTCCAGCCATTGTTGCTCTACTGTCTGCCCCACTAGGCTCTGCTTCCAGTCGATTTTCGTCAGTTCCTCTCTCATGCCCTTGTAATTAGCTTTATTTAACTGTAACACCATTACATCTGATTTTGCCTTCTCTCTTTCAAACTGTAGACTAAACTTGACTATATTACGATCGCTGCCTCCTAAGTGTTCCCTTACTTTAAGATCTTTTATAAAGTCTAGCTCATTACATAGCACTAAGTCCAGAATAGCCTACTCCATTGTGGGCTCCATCATAAGCTGTTCCAAAATGCCATCCTGTAAGCATTCCATGAAATCTCATTCTTTGGATCCACCGGCAACATTATTCACACAGGCCATTTGCATAGTGAAGTCCCCCATGATCACCCTGACCTTGCCTTTCTGAGATGCCCCATCTATTTCCTGGTATATCTTGCGTCCCTGGTCCTGGCCATTGCTGGGAGGTCTGTACCTAACTCCCATTATGGTTTTCTCCCTTTGTGGTTCCTCAACTCCACCCACACAGACTCCACATCATCTGATCCTCCATCATTTAGTGCCATAGGTTTAATTTCATTCTTAATTAACAAGGTAATCGTGCCCACCTCCCTGTCTTTTCGCTAAGTTGTAAATCCTTCGATGTTTAACTGCCAGCCCTGAAGCCCCTGCAACGTCTTTGTGATGCCTACCACATCAATCATTCATGATGATTTGTGCTATTAATTCATCTACTTTATTATGAATACTATGAGCATTCAGATAAAGCACCTTAATGCTAATTTTCTTATACTCATAGGATATATTACAAGAGGTGATGGAATCCAAGTTATCCTTTCTTTTTCCTTCATTCCTAGTCTCCCTCAAACCTAAGATCTGCACACATACTAACCTGCTGCTTATCTTTATACTTGACTCCATACTCCCTGTTGCTTTCCCTTTCTCCCAACTCAAGTTTAAAGCCCTAGTGACCACCCTATTTATCCTTTTAGCCAGAACACTGGTTCCGCATTGGTTCAGGTGGAGACTATCAGCACAGATCGCCCTGGATCCAAAACATGCCAATGCCCCATGAAATGGAATCCCTCTTTCCCACACCAATCTCTTAGCCAGGTTTTACTTCCCTCATTTTCTTATCCCTATGCCAATTAACATACGGCTTGGGCAGTAATCCAGAGATTATGACCCTCGAGGACCTGTTCTTCAATTTCCTTCCTAGTGCTTGATACTCCCTAAACAGGTCCTCCTTCCTAGCCTTGCCTATGTTGTTTGTGCCAGTGTGGACCACAACAACTGAAGCCTCTTCCTCCTGCTCCAATACCCTTTCAAACTGGTCAGAGATGTCCTGCACCCTGGCACCGGTCAGGCAACACCATGCAGAATTTATGACTGGCTTCAAAGTTTACTATCTGTCCCCTTAATTATAGAATCTCCGATAAGAATTACTTGTCATGACCTCAATAAGATTTATTTTTCCTAGGGAAGAGTCATAAAAAAGTGGGAATGGGAGAAGGAAGGGAAATGTAAGTGGAAAGTAATATCAAGATAGCTATGATGGGAGTGGCAGAGTCATGTGAGATAGCAAGATCGAGTGTGTGATCAGACCATGGTAATTAATAATGGAGAGAGACATTCACTGAGGAAAGAATTCAGAAGGGAAAGCAAGATGAGCTGAGTTGTGGTTGAAATCACTTAGGTAGAACAATTGCTGGATGAGAGCAGAGGTTATATGTCAGTCTCTGATGAAGTATTTATTCCAAATAATTTATATATTTGCTAAGCTATATTGAAACGGATGTTATTGATTCTGAGACTTGTACATGAAGACAAGCCAAATATTGGTGTCCCTGGAAGGAATCGCTGCTAATAAATTTAAAAATAGAAATGACAAAGTGCCATTTCTCAACTGTGAAAATTGAGAATCAAGAATTGATGAAGATAAAGTAATTTAATCCATTTTTCATTATTGTTAAAATACTTTTGACAATCAGTAAACAATACAATTGAAAATGAAGTTATTCTGCAGTTGTCAGGAAGTCAAAAACTAGAGACAGAAATTACCATTCTGTTGCTCTAACTGTAGGTAAGATATGCACTTTGGTTCATTAATTGATGAGGCAGAGTTCCAGAGTTGCACAACTCTCTAAGGGAAGACTCCATCTACATCCGAAAAGAGCAATCCCCAATTTCAGAATACTACCCTCAGGTGTGAACTCAGCTGTACATCCTTTCCACATTCCCATTGTCAAGACCATTCAGGATCTTACACATTTCAATTAAGTCATCTCTCAACTCTTTTGAACTTCTGTGGAAACAAGACTGGACTTTGCAAATTATCCTCAGAAGTCAACTTTGTCATTCCAGGTATTAAACTAGTTATCTTCCTCAGAACTACCTCCACTGGACCTTCATCCTTCTCGAAATATAGAGATCAAAACTTTGCACAGTATTTGAGATGAAGTCTCACCCATGCCTTTTTTTAAACTGAAGAATAAAATCCTTACTTTGATTCAATTTCTTTCATAATAAAGAATAGCACCCCATTAGCCCTCTTGATTAAATGCTGTATCTATATGCTAACTTATTGCGACTCATGCACTACAACCCCTAAAACCCTTTGCTTCTCAGAATTCCATAGTTGTCCATTTAAATGCTGCTTTTTTTTTTAAATAGCTTCTCGACAAAATGAAAAGTTCATATTTTCCCACATTATTTTCTGTCAAATGTTTTGTCCACTCAACCGAACCTTATCTTTTGACAACTTCCTTAAAAACAAAGAGAAATTGCTGCAGAAACTCAACAGGTCTAGCAGCATCTGTGGAGAGAGAGAGAGAAAGTTAAATGTTTTGTGTCTGGTATGATTGTTATTCAGAATCTATTTATGCATATTCTGTTTTGTATCAGCCTGCCGATCTTCCATCCATGCTAACACGTTAACCCTGCACCCTGAGCGTTCATTTTCCACAATAAGCTTACCCAATGCCTCTGGAAGTATTTTACACAAAATGGCTGCCCTTTCTCCACAATGTAAGTTATGGCTTGAAATAACTCCCTTGATGAAACCATGATGAGTCTTCCTAATTACCTTGAGATTTTGTAAGTGTGCATCTATAATCTCTTCAGCGTTCAATTTGAACACCTTGCCTATAACAGTTGTCAAGCAAACTGGTCAATAATTTCCTGTTTTCGGTTTTCATCCCTTCTTCAATAGGGAGTTATGATTTGCTGTTTTCAGTTAGATGGAACCTTTCTGAATCTAAGGATTTGTGAAAAATTAACAACACATCCACTGCCTCATTAAGAAGTTCTTTTAAGAACACAGGATGAAGTCTATTTGGCCAAGAGCCTTTTCCAGCTCCCAGCTCTATCAGTTTCCTTCATACCCTTGTTATTGTAATGTTGCTAGGTTCTTGTCTTGATTTAGAGATATACTTCAAATGTTTTTTTTGTATCCTCTGCCATGAAGACAGAAGCAAAAATATTTGAACACTTCATCTGCCATTGCTGCGTTATCTATCATCTCCTTATTCTTCTTCTCTGGAGGACCAACATTCTCTTTACTCAATCTTTTTCCTTGAAAATTCCCAGAGAAATCTTGTTCTCGGTTTTTTTACATTCCTCTCATACTTAATTTCTTCCTTCTAATGAACCAATTAGTCATGCTCTGCTGTTCTTTATATTCTGACCAATAATCTGTCCTGCCACTGATATTTTACGTAATTATATGATTTTTCTTCAAGTTTCATGCCTTCCCAAAATTCCTTAGTTAACAATGGCTGGTGGTTCCTCCCTTTTGAAGTTTTCTTCACTGTAGAAATATACAATGTCTGCCATTCTATCTATTGATCTATTATCCAAGCCCATTATAGAATGCCAGTTTACTTTAACTAACTCAATTTTCATGTCCACATAGTTGTTTTTATTGAAGTAGTGAATACTAGTCTCGGACTCAGTCTTCTCGGTTTCAAACCTGATGTAAAATTCAATCACATTGTGGTGCAATATAAGGGTGTCATAAATGTGTGATGATGAATTAATTCTGTGACATTACACAATACCAAGTCTAACATAACCAGCTACTTGGCCAATTCCAAAACATGATACCTTATGAAAAATTCTTGTAAGAAATATTCAATGAACTCCCCATCCAAGCCAAGACTCAAGCTGATTTTTTTTCCAGTTTATACGTAAATTAAACTCACTTATGATTACTGCCATTCCTTTATTACAAACACCCAATATTTCTTGTTGAATATTTTGTCCCACATTGTGGTTTACTGTTCGGAAATCTGTAGACCACTCCGAGTAGTAATTTCATTCCTTAACACTTACTCATCTCCATCCAAATTGATTCTATGGTCTGATTTACTGAACCAAGTTCATCTCTAATTATTGCATAAGTGTTATTCATTTTCATCAGAGCTCCCCTGCACTGTTAGCTCGCTTCATATTTTTCTTTAATGTCATATTCAAATCGATAACAGGACCCAACCCTTTCTATCCCGAAGTCATGTTTCCGATATAGTGATCAGATCTATCAATTGTTTCCTTTGTTGTGCAGAGTCAGATACAGAGCGTTTAGATGGTCTTTTTTGATGATTGCGACATCTACCTTGTTGTTTTTTTCCCTTTCTCACGTTTACTACTTGATGAGTTGTCATCTTTGCCTTGCTGGTGATGTTGTTTTAATAGGCTTGGAGAGCTTTCTTCTTCTTGTCAATGAGATCTTGGTAATATGGTTGTTCTTGTTGAACCAGCCTTGGTGTCTCCTGGTTTCGTCGCAGGAGGAGATGATGGCGGTCTTTGGCTCTTTACAGCTTCCCTTCACTCCATTAAAATGAATGATTTGAAGATTTTGTTAAAGACATTGTTAGCTTGATTTTGAAGTTGCTCACGCTGAATTTTATTTTGAACTATTTCTTCATCTTCAGCTGCTTTTGGTGTGATTTGAAGGACATGGAATAGTGGATGAGCTAGTGGTCTGTCCAGCAGTTATCTGCACACCTCATCGTTTTGTCCTCAGGATCAAAAGACAAATGGGATCAATCATGTGCCATTGCTTTGATTGTGAATGCCTGCAAGAAATGGTGAACTTGTCTTTTTGGTGGAACATGGTGTCAGTGATAACCAACTGGCATTCCACATTGATGAGTGGGAGAATTACTTTGGAATTCTGACAGTACTCACTGATGGTAATCTGAGAGAATCCTTTGAGATCAAGACAGGAGTCAATTAGGGATGTATTATCACTCCCACCCATTTCCCCATCTTTATCGTTACAATTCTTCATATTGTCAAGCATGAGCTTTTCAAGTGGCATGGACATTGACTCCAGTATGGATAGAAAACGTTTCAAACTCAACCCGTTGAAATCCAAGAAGAAAATGCTAATGACATCACTCATGGAACTTCAGTATGCAGATGACAATGTCATCTTTGCTCTCTCGAAAGAGAATCTTAACGTCTTCATGGAAACATACTGAAGAATTAGTGCCAGCCTCAATCTCAAGAAAGCTCAAGTCCATTATCAACCTCTCCTCGGGGACATTTCGGTCTATCCCTCCATTAAGATCAACTGAGAAATCTTCCCAAACTTGGAACATTTCCCCTATCCAGGGAGCTCGCTCTTATCTGAGGCCAACACTGATGCATCCAAATCATGAGCGACACATTTGATGCCACAAGATGAGAGTTTTTGATGACCGCACCATCCATACTTGTACCACGATCCTTGTTTATAAGGCAATCATTCTTCTGACTCTTCTATATGGCTTCAAAGCTTGGATTACATATAGATGCCACCCCAAGGCCCTTATGTAATACCATCAATGCGGCTTCAGATGGATTCTCTACATCAGCTGAGAGGAGATACAATCATCAGTGTCCTTGAAGGAGCCAATAGCACCAGCATTGAGGCCATGATCATCCAAAATTAACTCCACTAGGCTGGTCACATGTTTAGGGTGCCCACGTTCTGACGACCAAAGCAAATCTTCTTTCTGTTGTGAATGTTCTCAAGAAGCGTGACTGGACCGAAACTTTATCTCTGATTTCTCTCCACAGATGCTGCCAGATCTGCTGAAATGTTTTAGCATTTTTGTGTTTTACTTTCCAGTCTTCTTCATCCAGCTTAAGGAAGGCACACAAACAAGAAGTGGACCAAGGCAGTGCTTCAAGACTCCATGAAATCTTATCTTAAGAAATGCAAACTCAATGTCAACACTTAGTAGATCCTCATTCAGAAGAAACCAACTTAGAGGAATCTCTGAGGATTTAATTCTTCAAGACTACCCATCAGCAAAGGAAGTACAAAAAAGGAACCTGAGAAAGGAGTGCCAGCAATCTCAAGGCCAAAGGCCAATTCCATCTCCAGGAACACTTGCCGAATATGTGGTCAGAGAGGAGACTCTAGGATCAAGATCAGGATCAGGATCATCAGCCGCACAAGGACCCACAGAATCTATGACCAGTGGCACGAAATTTCCCAGTTGGACAATTGTACTAATTAGTGAATGATTGCTGACGACTACCATTTTTAATGAGGTTTTTTTAATGATACTATTTTGTTTTTTTATGTATACTGTATTAAAACTTAAGAATAGGAAAGAAAGATCTTTACCACTTACCAGAGACACACTCTTTGTCCTGTTACAGAGTAAGATTCATTTCCAGTCATCTACAATTAATCTAGCTCTGTCTTGGACTGCCTACCTCGAGATCCTCACTTTGCCCACTCTGTCAGTGTTGCTGACTGCATGTGTCAGGGTCCTCACTACGTCCACTCCTCTATACCATGTTAGGGCCACCATGTTCAAATTTATAAAACACTTTAGCGTTGAATTGGATGATTGGTTATGAGAAGTGTGGTTCAGCTATAGTCAATTTCATAGGATGTGGCAAGAATTGATGGCAAAGTTTTTAATACATGATAAGATTCAGCCACAGTGGTTTTGAGCTTCCCACCAATCAACGAGAATATGATCGTTGTTGGTCAAGTAGTCTGAGGAGTTTTCCAAGAAGTGGTGGATTTGGGTATCATCACCATATTCATATTGCTGTCTATAAGTCTGAGGATGATGTTTCTAAGAGGTGAAATCTGAATGAAGGTGAGATCAAAGAATTCTTGTGAATTCCCAAAGTATTCATCTACAAGAGGGAAGAGAAGTTGCTGATCAAGACATTGTGGTTGCAATCAGATTGATAACAGTGGAGCCAAATGAGGATAGTTACCCTTGAAGTAGCGATGCAGGACAGGCGTTGGTCAAGAATGATTTGTCCACTTTGTGAAAAGTTGCAGTATCAGCAAGGAGGATGAGGATGATACACCATTGATGCCGTCCCTATTCTTATTAGTTAGAGATAGTTGGTATTGTGTCATGGATAAATTCTGATTAGACAATTTTTGATGGAGAGTGTAAAAGAGAAATGAATTGAAAGGCAAAAATAAATTCAAGGATTTGAGAGGATTAATGAAGTAGAAGATGGTGTGGTAGTATACAAGGATCAGGATTGAATTGGTTTTTTGAGGATGGATGATTACAGTTCTCTTGGAAGACAGGATAATAGTGAAGGAAAGTAAACCATTGCCATTGTAACCAGCTTTGGGACCTGTCAAAATGGGTGCTTGTCAATTCATGCGAATTGAGGAAAGAGAGCAGGAGATGTATCTCATGAATCTCATTGGAACGATTACGAGAGAAAATGACTTAGAAACTAAAGAGGGATTGGATTCAAGGGTAAAGTCAATGGCAGGTACCAGGAGAGGGAGCTTTATTTTAAATAATAAGTGGAAATAGTGGAGACAGGAGAGACAGCTGAATGGATAGTCTCAATCTGGTGACTCAGAAAGGCAAATAAATATATCAGCTTCTCAAATCAGATGCTGACTTTGGGAATAGAGGGAGTGGGGGAAAGTTTGAGGAGATGCTTGGCAGTGGGCAAAATACATTATCATTGCTCCCCTGGATAGTGGGCAGTTTTAAATAGAGATGAATGAGTCCAGACAGTGTTGATACAAGTCAATGAGATTTTGCAATAAATAGTTAAACAAATTCAACCACAAATGAATGATAGGTTATTAATCCTAATCCCCAACATTTAAATTTACTGCCGTATAAAAAGAATCTTCAAAATCCTGGCAAGAATTGATTGCTACAATACATGATGGGTATCAGAATGTGGGAAGGGTCACTAACACGTTGCATTGCTTTTTTTTGTTCTTGTGTCTTCTTTACTCATGGCTAACAAAGCATACATTGTTACTGTGAGTCACATCATTCTATTTTTGAAATCTGCATATCTTTTCTAATCTTGTTCTAGATAAGGCAAAGAGTGATCAGCCAGACCTATATCATCCAAGCATAGCAATAGTTCACACAGTCAATCATGTCCACCCTGCCATGCATTTTAGACTCACTTAAGAGAAAGCGATGAAATTGGTTTAGTGACAGAAAACAAAAGGGTGATTATTCACAGGTGCATTTGCAACTGGAAGACTATTCTTGATGAGGTTCTGCAGTTTCAGGACAAGGTTTTATGTTTTCCTTGGTATATACATATGTGCAAGTTTACAGATGCTGCTGCAAAGATTGTTCCTCGCGATCAACCACATGACCAAAGTTGTAGATTGCAGGAAGACATCAATGGGTTTAGTCGGTGTGCAGAAAAGTGACAATAGGAATTCAATGCAAGCAACTGTGAGGTAATGCATTTGAGGAAGGTTTCCTATCACTAAATTAATTTTGTATCCAAATTATTACTGGCCCTTTTATTCCATCAACTCTAACTTTTCTCACAAGTCAGTTGTGTGGCAGTGTATCAAATGCCTTCTGGGAGTCCACATATACCACATCAGTCTGATTAACCACCAATGTTACCTCATGGAAAAACTCCACTGAGTTAGTTAAACATGACTTTGCCTCAAGACATTCATGCTGGCTATCCTTAATTAACCTACATTTGTCAATATGGTGATTAATTTTGTCTCAAATTATTATTTCTCCAAATTATCCAAACACTGACATTGAACTGACTGGTGTAGTTGCATTCTATTTTCATACTCCTTTGCTTTGCTTACTTGCTTTATCACTGTTCCTCGAAACCATTTCTCCCGCTGTTAGAAAGAAGGTGAGACACAAAGTTAATATTAAGACCGCATACTTTTGTGGGCAGTATGGCATACATGGGAGGTCAAACCTACAGTTCAACTATACTTAGTTTTGACAAGTTTCGATTGCAGTTCTCATCAGAAGGAAGGCTTCTGTTACATTGAAAATTGCAGGTGCTGATCATGAAGTTATATGTAAGAAAGAAACTCCTTGCAATGATCTCCACAAAAATCACTGAAAAAGACTCATTTTGTCAACACCTTTGTCTTAACACTCATCCAAACAATTTTTATGAAATGCCAAAGAAAGGGGAAAACAACATTTATCCTTTGAGAGGACAATCCTAATTGATTAGCAAGTTAATTCCGATTGATAAACATTAATGTGGAGAATGGACCAGTTAATAATGACAGACAGTTCCATGCCAAACTTTATGTTTGAATTTTAAACCAAGCCAGTTGACTGTAATTAGTCAATGCATTGCCCTGAGAAATGAACCAGAGTCACTGTCATTTGCTTTGTCAAGTTAAAACAATATGTTTTTATCTACCTTCAAAAAAGAGCCCTGTGTCAGGATTAATATATGCAACTTCTCATACATATAAGTGCACCACACGATCAGCCTGATACAGGACTGTTTCACAAATGTCCAATTACATATGGTGTTGTAAGTTTTGCAAGCATAAGCTGGTTGGTTAAGAATGGCTAAAAAAAAAGACCAAGAAAAGAGAAATTTCTTCACCCAGTGAGTGGTGAGCCTGGGGAACTTTTTGTCATAGAAAGTGATTGAGGCCAAAATATTGAATAATCCAAGAAGGAGTTGGATATAGTTCTTGGGGCGACAGTGATAAGTTATGAGAAGACAATGACAGAGGTACTGAGTTGGATGATCCCATTGAAGGGTGGAGCAGGCTAGGAGGGGTGAATGACCTGCTTTGGCCCCTATGTGCTCATGCCTGACAAACCAAAGGGATTATTTCCATGAAGCCTGCGGACAAGCACCTGTGAACTGCCTTCCCAGTTAGTTGTTGTGTCTGTCTATAACACCCACATTTATATTTCTGCATGTATCCGTCAGGGTGTTTTTTTTAAGGGACTTGAGATTTACCCAGCAAAGTGGTATTTCAATGTTTTGTAATGGTGGATCTGTAGTTTGGTCTATTCAATTGTAATAAATAATCATTCTTGTTAAGTACACAAAAAAAATGGCTTTTCGTTAACGAGTTCATTCTCCATGGTAATACTTCCACCAAAGTCTATTTGCGAACCAATCAGCGCTATTCTCCCATATATAATAAATCTTATTTTCCCTTTTTTTTTTAAAGAAACACATTCACAGGTTGTGGGCATCACTGGCTAGGCCAGCATTTATTGCACATATCTAATGCCCAAAAGGCAGTTAAGAGTCAACTATGTTGCTGTGGATCTGGAGTCATATGTTGGCCAGACCAGGTAATGAACCCAGATGAGTTTTTCCAACAATCAATGACAGTTTCATGACCATCATGAGCTTCTTAATTCCAGATTTGCTTCGACTGAATCTGCCACGGTGGGATTTGAACCCAGACCCCCAGAACATTACCTGGAACTTTGGATTACCAGTCGAGCAATAATACCACTGGGCCATTCCTCCCCTTGTAGTTATGCATATTGTCCAGATGAGTGCAAGACAAAATGCTTCAACAAAATGTGATTTAATCACAAAATTATAATACGACGTTATAAGTTCAGATTGGTTCAGAGATTCTATCATCATATCCAAATATGGTTTGTTGTTAAGATTTTGGCATATCAGACAAATGTAAACTAACCGTGAATAAAAACAAGACTGAAGTTCACGGTCTTTTGGGAGTGGGATGTGCAGGCAATGGGATCCTGCATAAAAAGTGTTTTTTTTCAGGTTTTGAGTTGGATTTAAGACCAAGCTGCAAAATAAATTGTAATACTGACTGATGTATTTTTTTGAAGGGTGACAGGAGACAAATTATTTCAAATTGATGAAGGCCCCCTCCGCCAATTCCACATTCCAGCAACCCACCTTGAACCCTCATTAGAATCTTTTAATAAACTCACTCACAAAATGTTCTTTGTTCTATTATTTTGCACAATAAAAGCTTTTCAAAAAATTACAGAAACACAGTTGTGACGGTGATGGAATTTTCTGATGTTTCACTGTCTTCTTTGAAATGTCTGTGTGAACCAAATAAGCAGTCATGGAGTCATCGAGATGTACAGCATGGAAACAGACCCTTTGGTCCTCGTCCATGCCGATCAGTATCCCAACCCAATCTCGTCCCACCTGCCAGCACCCAGCCCATATCCCTCCAAACCTTTCCTATTCATCCAGATGCCTTTTAATGTTGTAATTGTACCAGCCTCCACCACTTCTTCCAGCAGCTCATTCCATACATGCACCCCACCCTCTGCGTGAAAAGGTTGCCCCTTAGGTCCCTTTTAAATCTTTCCCCTCTTGCCCTAAACCTATGTCCCTCTAGTTCTGGACTCCCCCACCTCAGGGAAAAGACTTTGTCTATTTACCCTATCTATGCTCCTCAAGATTTTATAAACCTCTATAAAGGTCAACCATCAGCCTCTGATGCTCGAGGGAAAACAGCCCTAGGCTGTTCAACCTCTCCCCTTAGCTCAAACCCTCCAACCCTGGCAACATCCTTGTAAATCTTTTCTGAACCCTTTCAAGTTTCACAACATCCTTTCGATAGGAAGGAGACCAGAACTGCATGCAGTATTCCAAAAGTGGCCTAATCAATGTCCCATACAGTAATTAATAATTAATAAAATTGAAACTTTGAGCATTTTGCATTTCTGCAGAAACAGAGGCAAATGGTGCCTCTCATCATTTATTATGGCCTAAAAGTGTGACCAACCACTCTCTAATTTATATTGGCCATCACCTTATATTCAGAGTGTATTTGTAAATCTTGTATCCAATTTGTCAATCACCAAAACATTGACTGAAAAGCAGAAATTGTTGGATTCTGTGGTTGAAGAGGTTAGAGCATCTTTTTAATGGTAAAGCATCAGAAGCACAGGGAAACATAAGTATTTGAGTGTAGATTTGAACAGTGATAGGCTATATGCAATTATCTACTTTCTCATGTTCAGCACATTTTCTGTCACATACCATAAGGAAAAGATAATGTCACTCAGACAGAGCTTAACACATTCCAGCATAATTCCCAAATCAGTACTGCCACCCACCTCCCTTATTCCCTCACCTATCTTTTCTAAAATTATACTTAAATTTCTTTTATAAAATGAAGCAAGGTGATCCTTTTGAAACTTACCAACACAGTCACATGATGGAAACTCCATTTGGGCTTTTTTTGATGGGGTATCCAGCAAGCTTTTAGTTGGGGTATCCAAATATTTCAAAGGAGATTCCAAAAAGCCACTGAGGGAAGGGGTGAGTGGTGTACTTTTTGTGGGTGTGCCTTCTGAAGATCCCTCGATATTTTCTCCAGAGTAAACTGTTGACAATACTGTAATAGCACCAGAGCTTTCAACTTTCATGTGTTTTGAGTATCCGGTCAAAAAAGTGTCATTACAACATTTTGTATTATCCTGCAAAGTGGAATTGGTTTTGTTGTTTATATTGGTCAGTTTGCGCTCATGTTGTTCATGAGAAGGACTTTTCCCAGAAAACAATATTTGATTACTCTGGTGTGAATCACCAGATTGACTGAGAAATGAAAGCTGAGAGCCAGTGGAAAGTGTCTGGTTTTGATTTGGTTCTCCCTGAGATGCTGAGTTATTCTGAGGAGTAAACTGGAATTGCTGTGATGTTGAGCCTGGTTCAAATTCAGCTTCAAATTGTTTTAAGAGTTCCTCAATTTTTTCTTCAAAAGAGCGAGGACTGTGTCCTGATACATCATTTTGTTGTATTTGAATAGGCAAGGAGACTGAATTAGTATGTGAATCTTGATCATCAGCACATCTGGCAAGGATATTCTTCAATGGAGTTGATTGTGGATATTTTTCAATGTTTTCATTAGACAAGAAAGAATCTAGTTGAGATCTGTATATTTCCTTTGACACGGACCTGTTAAAGGTGGGACTCTCCTGAGTAATTGCTGACTCACTGTGATCTGGTTGCTTCTGCTGAGAAACTTCAGAAGTTGGTTGAAGTGCTATCTGTATCTGCTGTTCCTTAAGATGATCCTGTTGTGGTAGTAACTGTGCTTCATTTTCCCCTGTTCCATAATTATCCTGTATTTTTTCCACTTGATGGAATCCATCGAAGACCTGTTTCTGTTGTGGTAATGAATGATGCTGCAGACTTTGTTGTAATTTCTTTTGTTGCATTTGTTGAAGTTGAAGCAAGAAAAGCTGCTGTTGAATATTTTGCGTCTTTTGAAGCTGGGTTTCTTTACGCTGCTTATATGTTGGCTGTAATTTCTTCTTTTCGTGTACCGGTTTCTTTTGTTTCTGCCTTTTTAGATGTGGCTGATGTTGTGACCACCATTTTTGCTGCTCATGTAGATGGTTCTGTTTTTGACAGTGCACTTGAAACAGGTTGCGTTTATGATGTAGATGTTGTTGTAATGCTGCCTGCGTTTTTTGATGTTTACTTCTTTGATGCATATCAATTTGTTGCATGGACTGAGATGACTGTTGTTCAGTCTGCATTCCATAAAACTCAACTCCAGTTACCAAGTTGGAGAATGGCATTGATAAATTTTGTTGGGTTTTTATGCCTGCATCTTCATGCATAATTAAGCTAGGCATTTTAAACAATGATACAGGGTGTTTGTTACTATTGTTAATGTCTAATAGCTGCTTTAATTCAGTCATAGGGTCACTTATTGAAGTAACTGGCTGATGAGCATTGAACACTGGCATGTTTCCTTCAGCATTGACTGTATTCCTCCTCTGAGCAGAGACTTCGTCAGTTTGTTTTATAGTTGATATTGAATTTGTAAAGTTATTAAATGGATCTGGTAATGTTTTCATGGCTGGAATGTAGTGAGCTTCAATCTGTGCTGTTTTCTTTAGATGTTCCCACTGAGTTTGCACTTGAGAACGTAATTCTGGAAACATTTGCTGACCAGGATGTTCTTGTAGAGAAGGATGCCTATTCTTCTGCTGATGATTAAGGTCTTCTTGCATGCCCTGAATGGCATCAGAAGATGCAGACAACGGAACATTGTTTTCCTCAATGGAACCAGATGAGGCATCGCCAATTTGAGAGGTGCTGTTGATCTGTGATGAAGCTTCTGACAATGGCTGCGGAAGTGTTGATGACAGTTGTGTAAGGGCTTCAATGGCAATTGCTGTCTGAAGACTTATGTTTTTCTCTTTTGCAATGGTTAATGCACTCTGAGAATATTGAGGAACATCAGAGGAATCAAAATTGGATGCTTCCTCCAAAACAGGCAAATGATTCGGTAAAGCACCATTTTCCACAGGCATTTCATTGATTTTATCAGGGATTTGTGAAGTCCTATTATGTTCTTCATTAAGAACAGCTTTTATTTTTTTCTCAAGCCATTCTAGATAATCTGGGCATTCTGGCCCATCACAATTGCAATTTGGTGGTTTCTTCCCATGTTTTTTTGCAAGGGTCCATGCAGTGGTCAAAGTGCCCAAATCATTATTTGGAGGACAATCATCATTCATATTCACTGCGTCACTGCTGTTATTAATCTCTAGTTTACATTTCTCTGTAAGGTTAATTCTGTGTAAAGGCTGAGAGTTTTCTGCTGGTGAGTTATATGAAGGTATGCTTACTACTGTTTCAGAGAGTACAGTTAACTTTCTAGCATCATCCAGGATGACAGTATCCTCAGTAGTAGTCAGACCTTCCTTGACATGGTTCCTAACTTGGTTCAATATTGGAGTTGTTCCTCGATTGTTGTTTCCATTGGGGTGTTGAGGGAATCTCTGGTTATCCATCCACTCACTTGGTTCCACATCAATAGTATGTCCATCTTGATTACATACTCCGTTCACCAGACTTGGTGCCATTTCTAATCTTAACCTGCTTTCACCAACATGGTTGGTTGACCCCTCTTCCATTTGGTCTGTTCGGGGGCCATCCACTGTGCTCCTTTCTGAACCTGTCTATAGAAAATGAATTGAATAGGTTAAAACAATAGCATTTTGTTTTGAATCTGTATTTGCATGTATTCAAGTATAGACCAAAAAGTGGTATAAAATGTAAATCATTTATATTACAAGCTTTCATTAATGAGTTGGTCAAACACAGTTTGCTGCCTCAAACTGCACATAAAGTTAGTTTTGGTCAACATGCTTTCATGTCCACAGGCATCCAGAGTATTTTCCACAGCATCCAGAAGTAATTCTAACTCATGTTACATAGTTGCTTTAATAGTCAGGTTTTTTTTTTAAATCACTCAAGGGACATGGGCATCGGTGGCTGGTCAGCATTTATTGCTCAACCCCAGTTGCCCTTGAGAAGTTGATAGTGAGCTGGCTTCTTGAACCGCTGCAGAACTGCAATCAAGCCAACTTAGCTGATGCTTACAACGTAACTGTGCCTGAGTGTTCAAATGTAATCAAGCTTCAAGGAAGGTTGTTTGAAACATAGCTTTGTGTTTCTTTTGAACCAAATATATTATTTGTACATGCTCTCATCAATCTATCCTCTGCAATTGAATGTTAACTATTCTCATGAAGTGATATTTAACTGACCTTCAAAGACAAACCAGAATGAAAGGAGTATGTTCTTTCTCAAAATTAACTACTTTGTGCCTTAATATTAGACAGAAAATCTTAGCTATTAAGCATGCTGTGTCGACATTAAGTGTGCTCGCAGTAAGCCGGTTGGATTAAGCTCCAACCAGCCCGTTAAGAGCTCACGGGTGGGTTTCTCAGCTTATCAATCCCCGAGACACTGAAGTTCTGATCCACCAGATGATGTTGGCCAATTAGAAGTTGGCAGTCTCTGGAACCTGAGGAGCGAGACTGGAGATGTAGGCTGCAGCAACAAGAAGGGAGAGTGTCTCTTTTAGCGGCCACCTGATTCACCCAGTATCCTTGGCCCCTATTTCCCCAGATTTGGGGCAAATAAAGCACCCCCCTAAAACCGAGCAGGTCAGCCACCCTAGATTCCCTGTTGGGAAGGTAGCTACTTTTCTCATTGGAAAAGCAGGTAATCAAACTGTTGGGTGGTTGAGGCCTTTAAACATCTGTTAATTGATAACTTCATGGCTTTGATTGGTTATAAATCAACAAGGTCACCCGTCAAGCTTCCTGCTCAGAACTAAATTGCCAAGGTGGCAGGTATCACTAGCCTGATTACTTGCCCATCTGTCTGCTACTCCTGAGGAGGAGAAAACATAGGCAATTTTTAAAAAAACAAATAACCTTCTATTCTGATATTTTATTACATTCTGTTATAAAATCCAGCAATCCTCAATCTATCCAAGTGATATCATCAATCTTCATTTCAAACATCCGTGACTGAAATTTGAATTCTGTTCATTTAAAAAACCATTGAGGAATGGCAACAAAAGCAAAACGTTAATATCTAAATTGTGTTAAAGTAAGATTAAAGTTAAATTCTGAACTGTATAGTTTTGAAATCAAAACTTTCAAAATTGATGAAAATAAATGATATTTTGCTTAATACAATGAATTAAAGTTAAAGTGAAGACTGCTGGTGCTACTTGGTGGGAACCCATACCATCCAAACGAGTGTTTGCTCTCCGTGCTGTGCCAAGTCAGCTGGTCATTGCAATATTTTCGCAGTAAAATGACAATATTCTTGTAATTTAAAAACAATATTTTCAAAGCCAATTAAAAGCAATTTAATTTCAAGGAAAGGATTGTGCGGGATATTCATAAAGAATTTGGGAAACACTCCCTGTTTTGATTACTGGTACTGAAGAACTAAAATTAGATTGAAAAGTCTACATTTATACAGGACTAGATTTGGTCCCATTTGGTCTGTCATGTACTTTAGATTAGATTAGATTCCCTACAGTGTGGAGACAGGTCCTTCGGCCCAACAAGTCCACACCGACCCTCCGAAGAGTAACCCACCCCCCTCTGACTAATGCACCTAACACTATGGACAATTTAGCATGGCCAATTCATCTGACCTGCACATCTTTGGAATGTGGGAGGAAACCGGAGCACACGGAGGAAACCCACGCAGACATGGGGAGAATGTGCAAACTCCACACAGACAGTCGAACCTGGGACCCTGGCGCTGTGAGGCAGCAGAGCTAACCACTGAGCCACCGTGTTGCGAATGCATTTTATGAACTACCTCAGCAATATCAACTGTGTACTCTCTCTAACATCTCCTCTGTATAAACTTGGGCTACATGTCTGAAAATTACCAAAGCAAATTATAAACACTTGATTTAAGATTGAAAGTTCTGAATATCCTGATAAGCCTTCAGATAAGTTATGTAATTAGATGATACATGTGGTAAATATTCATCTTTCAATCTGATAATTGTATATTTTAATCATTAAATTAAAAAGGGAGTTAAAACCAAGAAAGCATAAAAATAAATTATAAATCTTTCAAGTAGTAACCATCACCTTCTTTTCAAATTAATGAATTAAGATGGAAATGAACAGTCAGGAATGGTGAAAAGTGGTGAGAAGAAACCAAAACTGCTCATGGGGCGGTGTGGACTTGTTGGGCCGAAGGCCTGTCCCCACACTAAGTAATCTAATCTAATCAATAAAAGATTTGTCAAAATACTTCGGCCTCAATTCATGGGAGGGATTTAGAACACATTTGCGTAATCAGGGAATCTGGAAATACCAAGGATGTGAAGGTCCTGCTGAACTGGACAAGAGCACCACATCGCAGCATGAATGTATTGGGAACACAACATAATCCCAATCACAGGGCGTATACTGGGAGAGAAACAACCCACTCGTTCTGGACATGAAGCAGCATTGAAAAACATTGTCCAATGGATCGAGCAGCTCCAAGTGCTGGAAAACCAACTCCTAATCTGCTGAATTTAAATGGTTCTGATGATCTGAAAAACAGAACCTCATTTATTATATCTAGCAACCCAGGTACCCAGAGGAGGGTATGCAGCTATGCCGACACCTACTGTAATTAAACTAACCCACTCACCCCAACCTTCTCCCACCTTTGTACGGTGTTCATCCCATGGGTTGATATCCTGTATCTCAAAGGGAGACAACCTGATTTTCTTTGGTGATTACAATGCTAGAATTGGATGGATGCACATCTCTAGAAAGGCATGATCAGCAAGGAGGACATAGGGAAAGCAAACAGCAACAGAGTTCTTTTTGTGATGAAATGCTGAAAACATTTCTGGGTCATTACAAGCACCTTATTTCATCAGACAAGACGTCATCACAAAATGCTCACTCCAGACATTAGGACCTGCCTGACTATGCAACTCTGAGCAAGTAACCTCAGATGCCTGCATCATCTACACATTTGGCAGGGCAGATGAACATAGGACAAGCTGTCGCATCATCTGGCCTATTATATCCATCAGCCTGTCCCAAAAGTGGTAGTAGCAGCAAAACAGTGTTACAGGATATTCAATTTTGATGGACTAAAGGACCTACGCAGTCAGCATCTGACAGTCAACCTGACAACGCCTCATGAACAACAACGGAAAATCCACAAGGCACAATTTACCTTCAAATCCATCACAAACAGGAATTGCAAGGAAACTTTGGGTTTGATGCAAATGACCAAGAGATCATGGAGCTGTTAAATCCAAAGCACAAGGCAATCCAGAACTGAGAACATCACCAATGTTCGAGGGAAAGACACCAGACAAATGAAGATGCAAATCTAACTAATAACCCATGACTAAAGATAAGTCACCAACACAAGCTGAAGTGTGTGGCTTCTTAACCACAGTCAAAACCATCTACTGCCCAAGAACCCAACAAGCCTACTGACAGCAAAGAACAGAGTGGTTCTCTCCAAGCGCAAAGAGGCAATGAGCACTCTGTGGATCTAATCAGCCAAGATACAGTCCTAAAACAAAATTGCTTGAAAAACTCAGCAGGTCAGACAGCATCTGTGGACAGAAAGCAGAGTTAATGTTTTGGGTCTAGTGATCCCTCGTCAGAATTGTGAAATTCATTGCCATGGTGCACAGTGGAGGCCGGGACGTTAAATATCTTCAAGGCAGAGATTGATAAATTCTTAATCTCGCAAGGAATTAAGGGATAAGGGGAAAGTGCGGGTAAGTGGCGTTGAAATGCCCATCAGCCATGATTGAATGGCGGAATGGAGTCAATGGGCAGAATGGCCTTATTTCCAATCCTATGTCTTATGGTTATGAACTTCTCTCCACAGATGCTGCCTGACCTGCTGAGTTTTCCCAGTCATTTTCTGATTCTGTTTCTGAGTTATAGCAGCTCTTTGGGTGTTTTTATGAGACAAGAGTCCTCAATGTAAATTGCCTCAATCATACCCCACACATGCCACTAGGCACCATCTCAAAATAGTCCCAGATTGATAAGAAGTTGAAAAGGACAACTGACAGCTGAGAAATCCGCAAGGCTGCTGAAGCAGATGAAATCCCTGCTTGAAATCCTGAAATACAGTGGTGAAGCACACTTGGCTTGTATACATGATCACATGTCCCTCAACTAGAAGAAGAGTATGTCCACAGATCTCCCGAGACATCGTTATTGTGACAACCTTCAAGGAAGATGTTAAACCTGTTGTGGTAATTACAGAATGGAATTACTGCTCTCTCCCACAGGGAAGGTCATTGTAAACATCTTCCTCAATTGCCCCCATTCAGTGATAAAGAGACGCACGGCAGGAGGTCACAATGCAGTCTGATCATCACATGAAACAATGAACATAGAACATAGAAGAATACAGCGCAGTACAGGCCCTTGGGCCCTCGATGTTGCGCCGATCCAAGCCCACCCAAACTACACTAACCCACCATCCTCCATATACCTATCCAATGCCCTCTTAAATGCCCATAAAGAGGGAGAGTCCACCACTGTTACTGGCAGGGCATTCCATGAACTAACGACTCGCTGAGTGAAGAACCTACCCCTAACATCAGTCCTATATCTACCCCCCCTTAATTTAAAGCTATGCCCCCTTGTAATACCCGACTCAATACGCGGGAAAAGGTTCATACTGTCGACCCTATCTAACCCCCTAATCATCTTGTACACCTCAATCAAGTCACCCCTAAACCTTCTTTTCTCTAGTGAAAACAGCCCCAAGTGCCTCAGTCTTTCCTCATACGATTTTCCTTCCATACCAGGCAACATCCTGGTAAACCTCCTCTGCACCCGTTCCAATGCCTCCACATCCTTCCTATAGTATGGCGACCAAAACTGCACACAATATTCCAGATGCGGCCGTACCAGAGTCTTATACAACTGCATCATGACCTCAGGACTCCGGAACTCAATTCCTCTACCAATAAAAGCCAGTACGCCATATGCCTTCCTCACCGCACTATTTACCTGGGTGGCAACTTTCAGAGATCTGTGTACATGGACACCAAGATCCCTCTGCTCATCCACACTACCAAGTATCCGACCATTAGCCCAGTACCCCATCTTTTTGTTATTCTTCCCAAAGTGAATCACCTCGCACTTAGCTACATTGAATTCCATCTGCCACCTTTCTGCCCAGCTCTGCAGCTTCTCTATATCCTGCTGTAACCTGCCACATGCTTCCTCACTGTCAACAACTCCTCCGACTTTCGTATCATCCGCAAACTTGCTCACCCAACCTTCTAACCCCTCTTCCAGGTCATTTATAAAAATGACAAACAGCAATGGTCCCAAAACAGATCCTGGCGGAACACCGCTAGTGACGGCACTCCATGAAGAAACTTTGCCATCAACTACTACCCTCTGTCTTCTTCCATCCAGCCAATTCCTAATCCAAACCTCCAACTCACCCTCAATGCCATATCTCCGTATTTTCTGCAGTAGCCTACCATGGGGAACCTTATCAAACGCCTTACTAAAATCCATATATACCACATCTACCGCTTTCCCCTCATCAACCTCCTTCGTCACCTTTTCAAAGAATTCAATAAGGTTTGTGAGGCACGACTTGCCCTTCACAAAACCATGCTGACTATCCTTGATCACATTATTCCTATCCAGATGTGCATAAATCCTATCCCTTACAATTCTCTCTAAGACTTTGCCCACAACAGAAGTGAGACTCACCGGCCTATAGTTACTAGAAATCTTTAAAGCAAGACTAAGTGATCTTTAAAGCAAGACAGATTCAAGGAAAGTGCAGAGAACAGCAATAGCCTCTACTTATGGCTTCTTTTTAATCTCATAAAGGTCTTTGATTGTCATTCAGGAGAGCAATATGGAGCATCTTACTAAAATTTGGTAACCACAGAAATTCATCCCCATTCTCCACTTGCTGCCTGACAGTCAACCTGACAACACCTCATGAACAACGGAAAATCCACAAGGCCCAATCTACCTTCAAATCCATCAGAAACAGGAATTGCAAGGAGACTTTGGGTTTGATGCAAATGACCGAGAGATCATGGAACTGTTAAATCCAAAACACAAGGCAATCCAGAACTGAGAACATCACCAATGTTAGAGGGAAAGACACCAGACAAATGAAGATGCAAATCTAACTAATAACCCATGACTAAAGATAAGTCACCAACACCAATGGGTCCAACACAGATCTAGCGTGTGCAAACTGGGGTGAAGCAAGGCTGTGTCATCATACTAACACTCTTCTGAATCTTCCTTGCTGCAAGACTCCACCATGAAGCTACCTACTGATACAGAATTAAACTTCACCTTAGCTTTGTGGAACTAATCAACTGGATGAGTAGAAAACTGCTCAACTTTTATCACCTCCAGTCTAGAACCAAGATCACCTCAACTTTTGATTGTGACAATGCTGCTCCTTTAACAAGGCTATGTTGCCCTTTGTATTTTTCTCAGAGAGGTCATAAAAGCAGTGATTGCGAAAGGTCGAGGTTTGAAGGGTTTTAGGGCCAATTTGAGTAGAGCTAACAGATACTGCCTGGAAAAAAGACTTACAAGTTTTCAAAAATAACACTTGGACAATGAAAGGGGAATGTCCAATACTCCCAGCTCAGCTTTTCTTTGGTTTTTAGCAGTCTGGCTGTTCACTGAAAGCAGTCAGTTTGGAGGCTGCTGGTCCAAGAAATAGCTACATGGAAGAAGGTGTTCCATCCAGAATCTCTCTGACATCCCTCCTCTAAGATTTTATCTTTTGTGTCGAGTGGTGTTTATAGGGATTGTTGCAAGTATTTAGAATAGCATCATGAAGTTGGGGTAATCTACTGGGTCTTAAGATAGTTTAAGTTATTCTGTATTCTGTTCTCTTTTGTCTGTGTTTCATTCAGTAATTTTGCAAATAAATTCTGCTTTGTTTAAGACTAAGTGGTTGGGCCAATTGCATCACTTCTGGATTATCCACTCTACACCTGCTTAAAACCACTAGCAAAGTTAGGATCTGGGCTATTTACTTGAAATGGTTTGAGGGGGTCTGGCTTGGTCTACAACACTGAATGAACAGTAGCACGCAGATGATGCCGAGCTCCAAATCGCTGTCAATGAGTTAATGGAGGCATACAAGACAAAAGTAGTGAGGCAAAATGTCCAGAAGACATAGACCTTATATCCACTTGCTCCCACTACTCAACACTTCCTTCTGATTATCAAGATCCAAGGTGAGCTACAATGTGGATTCATTCCTACACCTTTTTTAGCTTCCTCTCAGTGGCTAAAAACTTCACTTTCACTGTGCCTGTGCAGACTTTGGCCATCAGTAGAACAGAGTGGTTGATGGCAAAGCCCTAAATCAAGACATTAATTCATGGTGAACAGGATGATAGTATTGCCAGCCCTCCGATATGTATTGGAGATCTGAACAATGTCCAACAGATACCAGAGATCCTTAGGAAATATCACCAGCCATGCCTTCAAATATCCTGCAAATCCACTGGCAGGCTAGGCATGCCAACATCAGCATCCTCTCCCAACTAAAATCCCCATTATTGAGACACTGGTTACAGTCAGTCAATTAGCTTTATTAAACAGGCCATGACACCCACACACCTGACATGAGACATCCAAAGCTTTGGACTCTGGGTTTTGTCACAGCAAGCAGTTGCCAGAGGGCAGAGGATATGCTTTAAAAATGTCCTCAAAGCGGCTCAATAAAAAGGGAAGACCTTTTAGAATGGAGATAAGGAGAAACTGCTTTCGGCAGAGAGTGATAAATCTATAGAATTAATTGTCACAGAAGGCTGTGAAGGCCAGGTCATTGATATATTTAAGACTGAGACAGACAGATTCACGTATCAAGGGGATCAAGGGTTACAGGGAGAAAGTGGGAGAATGGGGTTGAAAACCTATCAGCCAAATTGAATGGCACAGCAGACTCGATGGGCTGAATGGCCTAATGTCTGCACCTATGTCTTATAGTCTAAATATCGCCAATGATTCCTGGGAAGCTCAAGTCAAAGGCCACTTAATTTGGAAGACAAGCATCAAGAAATTAGTCAAGTATTTTGAGAGTCTTCGACAGATATAGATGGAGGCCAAAAGCAAACAACAAGAGGGTGCAAAAACCCAACCATCCCACCCACGTACCCAATTTAGTCAGCACTCCTTGCCCTTCTTGTGTCAAAGTTTCTGGATCTAATATTTGACTATTTAATCTTCCTAGATCCAGAATACCAAAATAGTAGAAAGTCATCCTTAATCCTGGGAGATTTCCCTTGAAGAAGTGGGGCATTTGTCATTTCTCACTACACCAGAATTAGGCATCATAGTTTCCAAATAAAGGATCATCTATTTAAAACAGAGATGAGGAAACATTTTTTTTCTTTCAACGGGTTCTGAGAGTTTGGAATTTCTTCCTCAAAAGGCAGTGGATGCTGAATCTTGAAATATTTTTAAGGCTGAAGTGGATAGATTCTTTATCACCAAGTGGATGTAAGAATTTTGGGGATAAGCAGGAATGTTGAGCTGAGGTAAAAATCTTATTGAATGGAAGGGTAATCTTGAAAGGCCTAACACCGAAATCTTGCCCCTTGTAACTCCACTTTCCTGCCCAATCCCTAGGTCCCTTGATTCCATGAAAGACCACAATCTGCCATTTCCACCCTAAATGTATTCAATAATAGAAACTGCACAAATATCTGTGGAAAACAATTCTAAAGCTTCACACAAATTCCAGTGATGAGATGGCTCCTCATCTCAGGCCCCTTGTCCTGAGACTGTGTCTGTGTTTGAGATTCCCTGACCAGCACCGCCTCTCAACATCCACTGGATTAAGACACTTCTGAATCTTGTTTAATGTTAAAAATCACACAACACCAGGTTATAGTCCAACAGGTTTAACTGGAAGCACTAGCTTTCGGACCACTGCTCCTTCATCAGGTGGTCCAAAAGCTAGTGCTTCCAATTAAACCCATTGGACGATAACCTGATGTGTGATTTTTAACTTTGTACACCCCAGTCCAACACCAGCATCTCCAAATTACAGCTGTAATGCTATCCTTTATCAAAAATACCACTCCACCTCCTCTCTTGCCTCCCCTTCTATCCATCCTGTAGCATTTGTATCTGGGAACATTAAGCTGCCAGTCCTGTTCATCCCTGAGCCACATTTCTGTAATTGTCTCTCATTCTTTTAAATTTGAGAGAATATAGATCAAATTTGGTTCAGTCTTTTATGATAAGATAGTTCAGTGAAACTTTGTTCATTATCTCCAAAGCAGATTTTAAATATAAAAGATCAAACTGCACACATTTACTCGAGACGTGGTCTCAATACAACCCTGCATAACACTGCATTCCACTCCTTTTGCACTAAATGTGAACATGCCATTTGACTTCCTAATTGCTTGCTGGACCTGCATGCTAATTTTCTGTGCACCTTGCATGAATACTCTTCTCTGTTACTTCTCTTGTACGGATGGGGCTTTGATTGGTCTCGTGACGAGTGATCAGTTATTGATGATCAAGGCCTTTTGCTCAGAAACAACTGTGATTGATTCTGAGAACATGGGGTAGAAACAAAAGTCAGAAGTGATTAACCTCCAACCAGCCAGGAGCTAAGTCTCCCTATTCTCTGCAGGAAGCCACTTGAAACCTGAAAGAACACTAGTTTATCTTTCCTTCAGCAGTTTAGAGTCATACAGCACAGAAACAAACCGTTCAGTAGAGGTTTACAAAATTATGAGGGGCATGGATAGGGTAAATAGGCAAAGTCTTTTCCCTGGGGTTGGGGAGTCCAGAACTAGAGGGCATAGGTTTAGGGTGAGAGGGGAAAGATATAAAAGAGACCTACGGGGCAACTTTTTCACGCAGAGAGTGGTACGTGTATGGAATGGGTTGCCAGAGGAAGTGGTGGAGGCTGGTACAATTGCAACATTTAAGAGGCATTTGGATGGGTATATGAATAGCAAGTGTTTGGAGGGATATGGGCCGGGTGCTGGCAGCTGGGACTAGATTGGGTTGGGATATCTGGTCGGCATGGACGGGTTGGACCGAAGGGTCTGTTTCCATGCTGTACATCTTTGTGACTCTATGTTGAGCAGGTTTCCCAAACTAAGCCAGTCTCATTTGCCTGGGTTTGACCTGTATCTTTTAAAACCTTTCTTATTGATGTACCAGTTCAAATAACTTGTAAATATTATAACTGTACCTGCCTCTAACAGTGCCTGTGGCTGTTCATTCTGTATATGCACTACCCTCTCTGTAAAAAAAAAAGTTGCACCTCAGGTCCGTTTAAATCTTTCCCCTCACACCTTAAAACTATATGCTCTAGTTTGGACTCCCCAACCCCCGGGAAAAGACCATAGGTATTCACCTTAGCTATGCCTCTCATGGATTTTAAAAATCACTAAGTCACCTCTCAACCTCCTATGCTCCCAGGAAAGAAAAGTCCCAGACTATCCTTGTAATAATATTCATGGGACTGAAATAGTTATAAGTCTTCACTGCACCCTTTCTAGTTTAATAACATCCTTCCTGGAGGACAGCAACCAGAACAGTATGCAGTAAACAAAAATGGCCTCACCAATGTTTTGTCAGTGAGAGATCTTTTTACAAATCAACCAGCCACCCTGTGCCTCTTGCAAACCAGCAGAAGCATTTGAAAAAACAAGCCTGATAAGTAACTTTATGATCTGCAAGAATCAACGCAACATTTTATGAACCAAATTCCTGAATTGTTTTCCCAGTTTTTTTTTCTATGTCCATGTGTTTTGTAACGCTGCTGTGCATCTGTGTGTAAGGTGGAAGATGTAAGGGAATTAGAGTGATAATCAGGGGTGTTATAGGCTGATGGTGTTTGGCTGCCTCTGACTGGAATCTAATTAATTGTAATGAATAATAATTTTTCACACTGATCTGTGCTTTCCATCAACTGGCACCATATATAGGTATATTGAGAAATCTTTTCCTAATTTTTAAAAAAATCTTTTATGTTTATAGTCACTCTGGGAATAGCAGGACTTGATTTGAACATAATACTTCAATGATTTGTGGCATTCTGGCTAGTTTACTCTGATCATCAATTTTTCTATAGATGGTTACTGATTTCTGAATGAATCCCAAACCTCAGATTTGGTACTGTTCGACTGCATTCTTAAGTCTGTCCTCTTAATCAAATATGATACTTAACTTCCTGTGTTGCCCAGTGTCCAGTGTACAGCTGTAATCTTTAGGTTGTTAACCTAATGAGCCTTAGCCGTTTCTATCATTAAATCTTGGCTTTGCTTCAATTCAAAATGCCGTTTACATTTTGGAGTACATCACTTTCAAACAAAATGGAAATCAGAGGTATTACGATCACTGTTTTCCAGAGGATCTTTTACTATTGTGACAATACTGCTCCTTTCAGAAGGTTACATTGTACTTGCTTTTTGCCCCCAGAGAGTTGTAAAAGGAAGAGGTTCTGATTTGTCTGGGATTAGGGTCTTTGCTAATGGCTAACAGATACTGCCTAAGGCAACAATCAGGGAAAAGGCTTTTAGATTTTTTTTTACAAACACTTGTACAATGAAAGGGGAGTGGCAAATTCTCCCAGTTCAGGGTTTTGTTTTCTGGTTTGGTTTGCTTTTAGTAAGCAGTCTGTTCAAAGCTGCTTGTTAAAGCAAGCTGCTCGAAAACAAAAGTTCCCTGATGTTTCTGGCTGACCATCTCTTTTTAACATCTCTTCTGCAAGAACCTGGTGTTTGAACTTACCTTTTTTTCCCAAAGGGGTGTGTTCATGGTGATGTTGCAGGAAATTGGAACAGCTCCTTTGTTAAGTTGCAGGGATATCGTGTTGGTTGGTAGGTGTTATTCTAAATTCTGTTTCCTTTTGCTTGTATTTCATTCAGTGGTGTGTAAAAAAATTCGGTTTTACTTGGAACCAAGTGGTTTGACCAGCTGCATCACTCCTGGAATAGCCACCTTACATCTCCCGAAAACAACTATAAAATGTTAGGGTCTGGGCTACCTTCCTGGAATGTTTTGAGGGGGTCTGGCCTGATCCATAACATCAGGACATGACTAATTATTCCTGTTTCATTAAACAGGGGTAGTATCTAAGTTTTATCATGAGCACGTTCCACAATGTCGTTGTCTCAGCATATGTCGTGCCAACATTCTACAAACTTAACTTCTGGAGTACTCTTTCCAACCTGTCACTTTGCAAGCTCCAATTTTTTTTGTTTTACGTTCTGTCCAATGTTACCACAATGATTCATGATTTGGCTTTTTTTAAAAACAATCAGATAATTGTTATATAAATAACTCCCATCAGCGGATTCTGTCTCAATTCCTAATTTCCAAACACGGGGATTCTATTTCACGACCTTTTGAAGCCAGACACGGCTTCACTGATCCCCTTCCATTCTCCTTTACTATATGAGATATTTCTACTCCTTTGCCCATCTATCAGAAATATTGTGTAGCCTGAAAAATGTATTTCCCAATGTGAATAGTGTCTTTCTAATGGCCATTAGATCACTATTTTGCAGCAGGTCATTTTGTTTTCGTGCAGTCATTCAAATAAAGGATCTAAAATTTTTTTCTAAAACTTATTCATTGGTGTATTAACTTGGCTAAACTCTAATCCCTTCATATTCTGCTCGGTTTGTCTTCACTTACATTGCTATTGTGTTCTGACTGTTTGAATTTTCTCTTTGGATTCTAAATCTCGCCTCATTTTAATCCTCTCCAAAGGATATGAGGCAGATCAGACAACAGCAAAAATAGAAACCTCTTATCTGGCATTACTCATGAAACCATATATACAGGTATTTTCATGCTCCAATTTGCCAAGGAGGTAGGAGCATATAATAGATTTTCTATCATCTGACATTTCAGGCAGAAACTTCTCAATCACTGAACACTATGGACATTGTTGAGAAAGGCGGATAAATTGCCTGAGATAAGGAGCACTTCCATGTCGACAGCAAAAGTCTCATTTTCTAACCAGGAGTTCAATAGGGAGTCAAGATTCTCCCTAGTAAGCAACAAGACGTCGCTTTGCATTCATTACTATGCATTAGCATTTCATTATTAGTTAATCTCACCTCAGTTTCCTATTCAACACCTGGCAGATGGAAAGTCATTGGCGACAACTCCCAACATGAAAGTCAAACAGTATCCTGGTGACTCCAGCTCACGACATGCTCCTCCAGTCCTCCATCATGGGAGGGCAGTCAACACCGTGTCAGAGCAGGTTCCACAGACGTTGACAACCCAAGAGCCACATCTATGGACACTGGCATCAGACAGGTACCAGACTAACTGTGTCCTCATGGCACATCTCTAATCTGCACTTCAATGGTAGACTTTGGAATGCAACAGCACCTATCATTGGAAAATTTCTGCCAGCATACATGGCATGCAGGGATGGGCACCTGACTCGTGAATTCGACCAGGGTGCATCTCAGGACTCCTCACTTGGTCTTATAATGCTCATTTAGTTTGTTCCTACTCAGATCCTCACAACATATCAACTTTGCCTTTCCTTTTTGATTTGGATGTGATTTTGTTGCCACATGTATTTTATATTAAGCATACAATAAAATAAATGAGAAGCTTTCATTTGTTACGATGAAACAATCATTTTGAATAATTTAAGAATGAGGAAGGCAAAGAAAACTATAGCTTGAAGAGAGTCTGTCAGTCCTGAGGCAGCTCATCACCGTCAACGATGTCTGTGCCACCTTTCCTCTGTCACCGCTTCACCACTGCCTATTATTGACCCAAGAAACATCAAAGTCGTTGATCCTCAGATGCCATCTTTGAGGGTGTTGCTCTTCTGCCACGGTCTCCTGCACCAGATCAACAGATGTTAGAATCATGTCTCTTGCCGCTGGGCCCACCACGATGCCATTCTGCCACTCCTTCATTGCATCCAGAGCTGGCGGCAATCAACAACGAAGTTACTGATCCTCAGATGCCATCTTTTGCTGCTGGGCCTACCTCACCGACATCACCTCTGCCGATGCAGCAGCTGCAATTCCCATTCCTGTACTTGCTCCAGAAAAGTAAGTAAGAGCTCACTCTCCTCTGTTCTAGGTCCACCTGAGGTCCACAGTAGGCCCACCTGAGGTTTTCGCATGGGCCAGGCTCAAGGTCCATGCCTTGGCCTGGCTTATGATTGCTCAAGGTCAGCATCCTGGGTCTACACACTGGGCTCTCGCCACTGCCAATTCCATCCAAGCTGAGGACAAGGTAAGTGAGTATAAAAAAGAGAGAAGAAAAGAAAACCACTTGGAGCAGACGAACTCTGGCACACAAGCCCTACTCCGCTGTCATCTTGACTGCAAGCACTTTTGCACTTTGCTCCCTCAGGCAAAGTGTAAAAGCTCAGAATACTTGTGTCTTGATTAGCCCTTTAGCATGGACACAGGTACAAACAAACAACTTCTTGAAATTGCCAGCAGTCATCAAAGGGCAGGCACATTGTTGTCGAGCACTGGGTTACATTATCACACTTGTACCATGTGCCAACAGCTGACATGGTAACTACACTTAATGTGCTTCAACCAAATTACCATGCCTCAAAGTTTAAGGAGAGTAGTCATTTAGTTGCTCGGGGTGGTCTGAGTCAGAATTTCTCTCCTCATAGGGGGTGAGAAGCTGAATGTTGGGCACTGCATGATCCAATTTGGCTGTTAATGCAAAGGGAGAGATTGACCGAGATGAATATGCTAGCACAGCTATCATGCTGCCACAAGTGGAGGAAAGGTGGTGAGGGGAAACACAAATTGCACCTTTTTAAAAAAAAAATGGGTCATGGAGACATTCAGTCAGTCACTGCTTCATCCCCATGAAGATTAACAGCTAACTGTTCTTGCTGTATCTTCATGTCAATGGCAGCCAATCTCTCAGCACACTCCATCAGAATGTCTATAACGGTGTCTCATTGTTCAAGGCTCCTTGTTGCATCTTAGTTCTGATGAGTGCAAAACAAAAAGCTTTAATGTCTTTTTTTTAAGCAATGTTTTAAAAATAATTAAAATCAATCATTTGACTTGTCATTTGGAAGTGAATGCAATGGAATCCTCTGGATGACAAAATTCCCTGCAGTTAATAGCATAAATGTAGTCTTTTGGGCATCTACATTCAATCCTATGACACAGATAAAGTGCACAAGGTGTCACTCTATAATTTAATGCATGGATTACTGTCAGTCATACAAGTGACTACTGTCTGAGAAGTTGGCACTCAGCTATTTTCTGGAGACATTCAGCCTAAGTGTCAATTTTGTCGACTTTCATGGAGGGGGTCTTTTCACAAGGCCTACCATATTTTCTCACCATATCTTACCAAACTTATCTCATTATCAATGCACCACACTGCTATTGAGATCAGTGCTTTCTGCCACTCACTGAAGGTAGAAGTATTCACTACAGTCAGGATATCCCAGGATTCCTGACACGACACCACCTTTAAACTTGGGCATGCATGCACCCGCGCACTGCATGTCAATTGACTCAGATATGTTGGAAAGAGGGATATTGGCTCTTGGTTCTGCTAGTAGGTAGTCCTAGTGGATGGCATAATGCAGAGGAGAGCCATCCTCATGCCTTAGGCCTGGCAGAGATTATAATGGCACCAGACAATGCCAGCTTGGCTGGAGGGTATCACATGTGTCAGTGCTGCTTTCTGTGTTCAGGGGAACATGTCACAATGCCACAAGGTCAATTACTTCCTGCAGTCTGTGAAGCCAAGTGCTACAATCTTCTTTTTTATTCCTTCACAGTCACTTTCGTTGATTGCACACACCTCCAAAGACTCATGATCTACCACTCTCAAAATCACATGCAACATTAGTATACCAAAATAAAATGAAGAACGGGGGATGCTGGAAATCTGAAAAAAATGACAAAAGTTAGAAGAGAAACTCAGCAGTTCTGGCAGCTGCTGTGGAAAGAAAGCAGAGGTAACATTTCAGTCCACTGATCCATCTTCAGAACATTCTGCACTCTCTTAACTGCATTCATATCTTAGCTTTAATGTGGCTCCCAGAACTGTCCACAATACTCCAACTGAGGTTGAACAAGTGCCTTGTACAAGTTCAATCTCACCATTTTGCTCTGAGAACATAGAACAGTACAGCACAGAACAGGCCCATCAGCCCACGATGTTGTGCCAATCACTGATCCTCATGTATGCACCCTCAAATTTCTGTGACCATATGCATGTCCAGTAGTGTCTTAAATGTCCCCAATGACATTGCTTCCACAACTGCTGCTGGCAACGCATTCCATGCTCTCACTACCCTCTGTGTAGAGAACCCGCCTCTGACATCCCCTCTATACTTTCCTCCAACCAGCTTAAAACTATGACCCCTCGTGTTAGTAATTTCTGCTCTGGAAAATAGTCTCTGGCTATCGACTCTATCTATGCCTCTCATTATCTTGTATACCTCAATTAGGTCCCCTCTCCTGCTCCTCCTCCTCTTCTCCAATGAAAAAAGTCCGAGCTCAGTCAACCTCTCTTCATAAGATAAGCCCTCCAGTCCAGGCAGCATCCTGGAAAACCTCCTCTGAACCCTCTCTGAAGCATCCACATCTTTCATATAATAGGGTGATCAGAACTGGACGCAGTATTCCAAGTGCGGTCTAACCAAAGTTTATAGAGCTGCAACAAGATCTCACGACTCTTAAACTCAATCCCCCTGTTAATGAAAGCCAAAACACCATATGTTTTCTTAACAACTCTGTCCCAATTTTAAGGGACCTATGTACCTGCACACCAAGATCCCTCTGTTTCTCCACACTGCCAAGAATCCTATCCTTAATCCTGAATTCAGCTTTCAAATTCGACCTTCCAAAATGCATCACCCCATTTATCCAGGTTGAACTCCATATGCCACCTCTCAGCCCATCTTTGCATCCTGTCAATGTCCAGCTGCAGCCGATAACAGCCCTCTATACTGTCAACGACACCTCCAACCTTTGTGTTGTCTGCAAACTTGCTGACCCATCTGTAATTGCTGGGGATTTCCCTATTTCCTTTCTTGAAGGGAGGAATTACATTTGCCTCTCTCCAGTCCGCAGGTATGACTCCAGTGGACAGCGAGGATGCAAAGATCTTTGCAAGTGGAGCCGCAATTGCATTTCTCGTTTCCCAAAACAGCCGAGGACAAATCTGGTCCGGGCCTGGCGACTTGTCAATATTAATGTTTGACAAAATTTTCAGCACATCAGCTTCCTCTTTCTCTATCCATTCCAGCATGCACACCTGCTCTTCAAAGGTTTCATTCACTACAAAGTTTGTTTCTTTCGTAAAGACAGAAGCAAAAAACTCATTTAGGGCTTCCCCTACCTCCTCAGACTCCACACACAAATTCCCTATGCTATCCCTGGTCGGCCCTACTCTTTCTTTGACCATTCTCTTATTCCTCACATAAGCGTAAAATGCCTTTGTGTTCTCCCTAATCCGTTCTGCCAAGCCTTTCTCGTGCCCCCTCCTGGCTCTCATCAGACCATTTTTGACCTCCTTCCTCGCCTGCCTGTAATCCTCTAGAGCTGAGCTTGACCCTAGCTTCCTCCACCTTATGTAAGCTACCTTTTTCCTTTTGACGAGAAGCTCCACCGCTCTTGTCATCCAAAGTTCCTTTATCTTACCACTTCTTGCCTGTCTCAGAGGGACATATTTATTCATCACTCGCAACAACTGTTCCTTAAACAGTCTCCACATGTCTATAGTGTCTTTACCATGGAACAATTGCTCCCAGTCCATGCTTCTTAACTCATGTCTAATCGCATAATTGTTTCCTGTTCCCCAATTAAATATCCTCCCATTTTGCCTAATCCTCTCCTTCTCCATTGCTATGTACCCAATGCCCCTATTAATAGAGCTGAGAATATAATCTGCTTTATTAATTGCTTTCTCAACCTGCCTTGCCATCTGATCAGTACATCAGGTGTCTCTGCTCCTGCACCCCATTTAGAATTTGACCCCTTATCTTATATTGTCTTTCCATGTTCATCCTAGCAAAACGTATTACCCCATATTTCTATACATTGAAATGATCTACCACCTATCTGCATCATTGTCTCTGTCCTTCTAGAGTTTCACAGTCCTCATCACAGTGTCATTAATATATATTTGCAACAGCAAGGGTTCTGACACTGACCTTGAGATGTTAAAGGGTTAATTTATTCTGCTGACACCTAAGAAATCAGGTGCCGGTGGGGGTGGTGTCGTCTTGCAGGTAGAATGTGACAATCTAATCATACTCTGTAAATGCTGTAGTTTTAAGGAATAACCTAATCACATTGTTTTTGGGTGGCATGTGACTATGGGGAAGTGGCAGTGGTGGTGTCATGCATGCATGACTGACAGTGATGTAAAATCCGGTATAAAAGTATGACGGTTCATTTATTCAGACAGCCTAGCTTGACATGCTCTGCAAGCATCATGAAGAGTGTGACATGATCCTCCAAAACTTATACTTGCTTAAATAAATTGTGGCTGTCTACAGAAAGTGGCATATTGCAGTTGCATCAAGTGTGGAAGAATCTCAAGAAGGGAACCTGACAACCTTTGGGGAACTCCACTACAAATTGTCCTCCAATCTGAAAAACATCCATTGACCACTACTCTGTTTGATAGAATCATACCTCTGACAGTGTGGAAACAGGCCATTTGGCACAAGTCCACATCCACCCTCCAAAGAGTAACCCAACCAGACCCATTCGCCTGCCCTATTACTCTACATTTACTTCTGACTAATGCAAATAAACCTACACATCCCTGAATAATTTGGGCAATTTAGCACAGCTAAATTCCTCTAACCTGTACATCTTTTGTGTGAGGAAATCCGAGCACCTGGAGAAAATCCACGCAGACACGGGGAGAATGTGCCATCTCCACACAGTCGCCAGAGGCTGGAATTCAAACCCAGGTCCCTGGCCTGTGAGGCAGCAGTGCTAACCACAGAGCCACCGTGCCGCACAAACAATTTTGTTTCCACATTGCTACTGTCCTTATTAGCATGTGACGACTAATTCTATCCTGAATAACTGTTTCTAGACTTTTTAAGTATTGTCTTATAGTGATTGTAGAAACATTGTTACAAGGAAATCAAAACTGAGAACTTAAAATTCAGTGATATGCGATGTTTCAAATGGCAGGAAGGAATGGAGCAGTGAGGAAGCTTTGTTAGTACACAATGGAAGAAGTATGAAAGCAAGAAATGCTCAACAATGAATAATTTAGAATTCATATAGGTGAAAGTAAGAAATAACATGATGATGATTCTGGTGGCTGGTATGGAGGGATTTTTTGCATGAGGAAAGGTTGAGTAGGTTGGGAGAGGAGACCTGATGTAAGATTCTTAGGGGGCTTAAAAAGGGAAATGCAGAGAGGTTGCTTTCCCTGTGGGAGAGACTAGGACCAGAGGGCATCACGTCAGAGTAAGGAGTCACCTATTTAAGAGAGAGAGATGAGGGAATCTTTTCCCTCTGAGGGTGGTGAAGTTGTGGAATTCTTTATCACAGAGATTCATCGATGTGCGGTTAACATTAAGGGAATCAAGGGTTACGACAATAAGGCAGAAAAGGGGAGTTAAGGATGATCAGTTCAGCAGTGATCTCACTGAATATCAGACCAGATTTCATGCATTGATTGGCCTACTTCTACTCCGACATCTTGTGATTTTATGGTGGGAGCTGTCTCAGCTCTCTAACAGTAGCTATCTAGTTGATCAGAGAATAAGTCATGAGAGAATGAGAGCATTGAAAACAGCAGTAAGCATGTGTGATTTAATTGTGGTGTAAATTGGGAAATTAAACTAGCAGAGCTAACGATGAGGATGAATTCAAAGTGTGTCTGTGACAAACTGTCAGAACAATATGTTGTAGATCCAATCAGAAATCAGGCTATTTTCAATCTGGTAGTGTGTAATAAGGCAGGTTTAACAAATGATGCCAGAGAAAAAGATCTCCCAGAAAACAGTCACCACAAAATGGTAGAATTTAGCATTCAGTTTGAGATGGTCCACCTTTATGCTAAAATTACATAAAGGGAATAAATAAATAATTACAAAGGAAGGAGGACAGACCGAGCTCGTATGGACTGGAAGAGAAGTTTCGGACAAAGACAGATGAGGAACACTGGCAGAGATTTAAGAAAATAGTTTATGGCTTGCAATAAGGATACGCATATATTTTCATATTAGATTTGATTAGATTCCCTACAGTATGGAAACAGGCCCTTTGGCCCAACAAGTCCATACCGACCCTCCAAAAAATAACTTACTCAAACTTTTCCCTACCCTATATTTATCCCTGACTAATGCACCTAACACTATGGGCAATTTAGCATGGCCAATTCACCTGACCTGCACATCTTTGGATTGTGGGAGGAAACCGGAACGGTTTGTTACAGTTCTTGCACGGTATTTTTTTCAATTGAAATTGAAATTTTCAAAAAAATACTTGAAAGAACTGTAACAAACACTGCATGGGGCAAACAGGCAGAAAACTAGCCACCAGGACACATGAACATCAACTCGCCACAAAACGACATGACCCACTCTCACTAGAATCCTTACATACAGATAAGGAAGGACACCACTTCAACTGGGACAACACATCCATCCTAGGACAAGCCAAACTGAAAAACGCACGAGAATTCCTAGAAGCATGGCATCCCAACCGTAGCTCTATACACAAACACATCGAATGAGACCCAATTACCACCACACTGACCAACCCCCCCCCCCACTCCGAGAACAGGAAATGACATCACCACAGTAAATGACATCACCAGCCCAAGGAAACTCAAACATACAAACAGAAAGCAGGAAACACTAGCAGTGCTTCACCCGGAGGCTCACTGAAGATGTTACCTAGTACGGTGACGAAACATCTGAAAATGAAACTTTCAGCTCAGCGAGCAAACCTACATCCAGAACCTCAACATGAGCTACAAATCTTCTCAAAACTTGCTATAGACTGCTCCACTATGTTGAGAATTGTGAGTTGTGAGTTGCGCTGAATATTGTTCATTGATGATTGCACATGGCCAATTCTGACCTTATGAGGGAGGAAGTTCTTGGATGAAGCAGCTGAAGATGTTTGGTTTCAGACGATATCCTGAGGAACTACAACAGAGCAGTCCCACTGTTGAAATGATTGATCTCCAACAATCACAAACATCTTCCTTTTTGCACAGTGTCACTGCAAACAGCTGAATTTTCTCCATAGTTTTCACTGACTCCAGTTTTTCTACAGTTCCTTAATGCTACACTTGGTCCAATATTGCCCTTGAAATCAAGGCTCTTTTACCTTACCTCTGGGGTTTAGCCCTTTGGACCATGTTTGGACAAAGGCTCGAAAAAGGTCAGGAGCCAAGTGGCTCTGACAGAACCCAAATTGAATGCACGTGTTCAAGTCATTGTTAAGCAGTGTGTTAATGATGATCGAGATGAGAATGATGGGGCAGTAATTGAACCAGCTCAACTTATGCTGCTTTTTAGTGCACAGGACACAGTTGGGGCAATTTTCCACATTTTCAGGTAAATGTCAGTGCTGCAAACAAAATCATGATGCGCTTGGTTAGAATAGGTGTGGGGGGGGGGGGGAATCTTCTTACTTGTGAAACGATCAAGAGGAACAGGATACAGATTTCAAGTGATTGAAAAAATAAGCAAAAGCAACACAAGGGAAAAGTTCCTTATGCAACAAGTGGTCAAAGTCTGGAATCCACTGCCTGAAAAAGTGTGATGCAGGCAGGTTAATTGAAGCTCTGAAAACGGAATTCGACTGTGATCTAAAAGAACAGTATGTTCAGGTTTCTGAGAAGACAGGAGAATGCCACCAAATTACTACTAATTGACCATACTGATGGAAGGGTTAATAACCAATGTATAGCAATTTGAAGTGATGTCAAAAGGACCAACGCGAAATCTTTTCAACACGGTGACTCACTACCCGAGTGTGGTGAACGCAGTTTCAGATGTGGCTTCCTGGTGAAAATATTTGCAGGGCTACAGGGAAAAGGACAAACGGGTCAAGCTGAGTTGCTCTTGTAGAACTGCAGTCATAGCAGGCTGATGGTCTGCTTCTGAGCTGTCAGTATGTTATCCGATTCTACATCAAATAACAGTTGTAAACTGTTCCTCTCCTTGTGCAGATCATTGAGATCTGAACCTCCTGGTGCTTACATGTGAAAGAAGAATGCTATCTCAGCACCATTTCTATTTGCCTTCAGTGGATAGTGTGAAACACATGACTATTCTTCATGTGTGAACTGGAACATAAAAGCCAAAGCCCAAACTATTTTAATTCAGCATCCAACATTTTACACTTGCCACTTGAGATCAGAGTGAATGTTATAACTGTATTTTATCCTTCACAGCTATGAGGGACATTCATTATTTTAACTTAATAAAAACATGATCGGAACTGGACACAAGTGGATAAACTGAACTCAACTGATGATTGCTCTTCAGAAAGCAGGTAAGGGCTTAATTGGCTAAATGGCCTTCTTTTGTGCTAATGACCTCCTTTTGTGCCAGCAGCCTCAATCTTTTCTTTTTAGGTGTGGGTGAACAAGCAGGTGGCAACTAACATGCCCTCTTTCCCCATGGCAATTGCATCAACTGGAACTGTCACAAGCCTTGTTACTGACATGATGGAGTGGCAGAAGCTACCAACATTGGCCACTCCAGGGGCTCCTCACCTGCCAGGTCACCTTCCACTTTGAGCCCCGACAGCTGGTGTTGACCATCACGAAGATAATTCAGCCTTTAACTTTTCAACTATAACCTGTGAAACTCGTGTGATATTTGCCATGCAACCATCAACAAATCTTTTAATTTAGTTTCACAAGTTATTTTGGGTCGACATCTTGGTGCTTGCTAATTTGATAAGAGATTTAAATCTGGAAAATCTCTTTATTGCTTGGTGGCATTCTGTGGACAGTTTAAAGCTTTGATCATAGGTTCTGAAGCAGAACCTCTGTGACATCAGGGGTAAAGTGAAGGCTGCACAAGAGAATTTAACAATGATTCTTTATCAATTCTCGAAAGTTATAGTACTCAGAACACGAAGTTTCACCTTCCAATCCTGAGATACCAATTAACACTGGTATCGTATCAACTTGTTCTCTAACATGGACTTCAGAAACTCAAAATCGTCACATAGTGACAGAAGCACATTGTGATTGGCCCACCATGTTATCCATGAAATGACATTCGATCTTAACTGGTGCAATCAGCTTTTCAGTAACAGACTAATGGAAAAGCAAGAAGTGATGTAGCCAATGAAGCATAAAGGGTTAATGGGAATGGGATTAGCTCAGTTGGCTGGATCGTTGGACGTCAGAGCAGCATGGGTTCAATTTCCAGCACTGATCTGAGATTATCATGAAGGGTTCTCCTTCCCAACCTGTTCCCTCGCCTGAGGTTTGGCGGCCCTCAGGTTAAATCATCACCAGTCGCTTCTCTCTCTAACGAAAGAGAAGCCCCTATGGTCTGATACTACGGCAACAAAGTGTTAATGCTAAATATGTAATGGAGTCATCCGACCTGATATTAAGGATGGTTAGACTGCAGCATGAAACTTGGCTTGGTCATTCCTGACTTTGTTTTTTCAAAAACAAGGTATCAATTACTGAACACATTTCACCAAAGTCCGCCAATGTACTTGTACCACAAAGAATAAAACGTAAATTAAAAGTGAAAAAAAGCACTATATATGCGAAAAAAAAGGTTGGAAATACTTAATTGCAAACATCAGAGAAAGATTTAACATTTCACTATTCACTTTATTACAGCAATATATTTCCAAACACCAAAACACTAATGGCAAGTTCATGTTTTCACACCCAGGTGTCTTGCTCAAGCTTGCACAGGACATTCAATACCTTTACAGCAAATCTCTGCACATTCATGACATGCTTTTTCCTTTATTGGCATCTCTCCCTGAGACACAATAAACAAACTGCAAACTAAACTTCACTACTAGTTAAATATCAAAACAAACACAAGTTCCCTAAACTCAGGTTGCAACAGTTTTTCCTCTGGCACACATCCACTCCACCTGACTGACTGTCCAAGATTTGCGTATGTCTCTCTGTGTTCCTAAATCCTTAATCAGGAGGCAACAACACGTTTTTTTTAAAATGTTGTGAACTACTACTCCCCATAAACTCATCCCATCAGTTGCAAACATCAAGCCTCCTGTCTCTCCAGCACGAAGCTCCCACAAATTTGAAAGCTCCAATTCTTCAGTGAAGCTCCAATGAACAGTAATACTAGGAAATTAATCTGGTCTTCTTGGAGCTCCATTTTGAAACAAACAAAATGGAGCGGCATGGTGGCTCAGTGATTAGCATCACTGCCTCACAGCACCAGGGACCCAGGTTTGATTCCACCCTCGGGTGAATGTCTGTGTGGAGTTGGCACATTCTCCCCATGTCTGCCAGGTTTCCTCCAGGTGCTCCGGTTTCCTCCCACAATCCAAAGATGTGCAGGTTAGGTGAATTGGCCATACTAAATCGTCTAAAGTATTCAAGGATATGTAGGTTGACTGTATTAATCAGGGGTTAAATGTCAGGGAATGGGTTTGGGTGGGTTACACTTTGAAGGGTCAGTGTGGACATGTTGGGCAGAAGGACCTGTTCCCACACTTTAGGGATTCTAATTCAAATTCCAAAATCATCTAAGATGAATTCAACCAATATGTCTCATTCAACAGGTTTACTGTTTTGCATTCTGGGTTTTTAAACACACACTAAACAAAATGTACATTAAACTTAAAGTTATACTTTGTTCCAAGTAGAAAGTAGTCAATCTATATCATCACTGATGTAAGTGATCATATGTCAACGGACTCTGTAGAGGCATAGTCTGTGTCAAGCCAAGTGATAAGTTTTATCCTATGAGTTATTCAAAAGTTGTTTCATGAAAGCTAAAGTTATCAATTGTCAAGCTTCTAGCAATCTCCACTAACACAATCCATGAAGACAAATCTACCCTAAGTCTCACTATGCTGTTAAGAGAGGCAATATCATCAGTCTCATCAGTACTTTAATCAGGTTCATTGACACTTCACAAAATTGATTGACAGTCTGTTGATTCCAGTATAAATCTACCAGCTTGAACAAGACTTTATCAATTCCAGGCTGTTAATTTCAGCATATCGAAGGTATCTAATTTGAATAATGACAATAACGTGTATGTGTTGGCCAAAACACATACATATTCTGAAAGCAGTGTTGCTCAGCAACAAGTTTCAAACCAAGTACACAAAACATAAATAGCAATTGCATAGTTAGCTGTATAGCTCATTTTCATATATACAAAGAACAGATGCATAATAACACTGGAGAGGGGATTTCAGAAACAAAACAAAACGTTGAGTACCTCTGATATGGACAAGCTTTCACTTGGGAGTTCAATTACATTAATATCAAGCTTGTAAAATATTAAACCATTCCAACTAAGAGCAAAAGGCCTTTCCATGAGCAGTTAATTCATCAACAAAACAATTAGTTCCACAATAAATATGGAATAAATAAATAATGGTGAATCTTTATGGGAAACGTACTTTCCATTCATATCAACAGACAACAGAACTTGGTCTTAATCAGCATCTCCCTTCATATTTGACCTTTGCATAATTGTTAAAATCATTCTGAGACAATCACAATAGTGGTTGTGAATCCTGTTCCAAAAGCAGGTTACAGGAGACACTGAGATCAAATGCAAAGCTGCAAAACAACCCATAGTCAATAGTTTTCTGATCTGACAATTGGCTGTATATTTCCTCACCACTAAATTCCATGTTGATAATCTGATGCTGCAAAGCATTTCCTGTGCTGGGTGCAGTTCCAACAACTGAAGCAGTTCCAGACTATCCAGGATGACGCAATTCACAGTTGGCATTCCATCTGTAACCTTAAACACTCACTCACTCTGTCACGAACACAACATAGCTTTACTGTGTACAATTGACAACATGCACTGCGGAAACTTAGCAAAATCTCCATGTCAGCATTTTTCAAATCAGTGTATATTTCTTTCAGCATTCTTTCAAGGAATTCCTACGTAATCACACTGCAGGAGAGCCTTCGTTACACTGGATACACTATTTCAACAAGTCAGCACACCACCACCCTTCCACATGCAAATAGGAATTGGGAATAAATGTTGGGTTTGCTCGTAATGCCCACATCCCATGAAAGAATATGTAAAATAAACTCATTAAGCTTTTGACCAGTTTTCATAACTATTTTACGAAATGACAAAGTGAGAAAGCTTGTAGCCTTACGTGTGACACATCTGTTACAGGAGATGTGGTAAAATGCTTGACCACAGCAGGGAGGGGCCCAATTGTTCAGAAGAATTGGGGCCATCCATTCTTAGTGTCAATGGATCGGTGTAAAGCTGATAACATTTGTTCACTTGTGGAATGTGTGGCAGTACTTCCTTCTCATGCAGGGGGCTGGAAGATTGCACATATTTCACAGTTGGATGTCGGACAACTAAAATTCTGGTTATATCGAAGACTCTTAACAAGACTCAATGAATAGGATAAAAACTTGTAATTTAATAAGCGGAGTGGAATATGCATGTCATAGAACAATCCTGATACATTTTCATGGATACCACACGGAGCAAATTTGAATTTATGAAGCACAGCTCCCTCATCTTGAGTGTTCTGGAATGTGAATGCCTCATTACCCTACAGGCTAGGAAACACAAAGGCTGAAAATTTACATAGTAAGGAAGTTGGAAGATGTTCATTTGTGAATGAAAGAGTAAACATTCTTCTATTAATTACATTCACTGACCAAAGTGTTCAAGGGCCAGAGAGAGAGAGCGCGAGAGAGCGAGGATGGAAGCTAGTGGAAAGATTAACCCTTTGTGGTATGATTTGAGTGAACACTGGCTTGTCATGGATTGATGTTTTTAATGTTGTTCCCTGGAGCTCGAGATCCAGGAAGGTTAAGAATTTAATCTGCATTCTGGGAATCGAAGATGATTTTAAAAGAAACAGCCATTTGATAGGACAATGATACTGGACATGTTAGCTGAGCAAGGTTACCTCATGACCTTTCCACATAGTTTAGACTAGTCCCTCGTTATGATGTACTGTTAAAAAGGAAGGTTATCTAGCCAAAGGGGCCTGGCTTGATCCACCTATTTGCTTAGTCCTTCCCTCCCTTACCCCGAAGCCCATCTTCAATATACATACACCTTTTCCTAGCGACTAATATTTCTGAATACAGATCACTGGACACTGTTTTCTCTTATCAGATGTTTCCAGACCTACTGAGTTCCTCCAGCAATTTGTCTTTTCTTCCCACACCAGAATCGTGCTAAACATGGAAGTTAAAATTTTGAAAAAAGGCTGCATAAATCTGTCTTCCATACCCTCGATGGATATAGAAAGTTAAGGAGTGATCTGGTTAAAGTGTTTTAAATATTTGAAGGATTTCAAAAAGAGTTAATAAAGAGCAATCAAGATAAAGGGGGAATTATCTGAAAAGTCAAGTTTTAGGAGCAAATGGGAGAACTCAAAGCTACCAGAAGTCTGGAACTATCTTGCTCCAAAAGACTGCTCAGCAAAACAGTGGTAATGGATGAGAGATCAAAAAAAAAACTCAAATGAGGTTCAGTCAGACATGATCAAAACTAACAATGAAACAGATTGAAGCAGCTGGCGAAATGATCATCATTGGTAATTTTCTCAAGTAATTATTTATTAAATGCTTTGCAACTGGTTTCAGTTGACCACACTGTTTTACTTCAAGCCCAAGGGGCTCATGACACAATTATGGCATCCTTACTTCTGGACCAGGAGGCTTGGGTTCAAGTCCCACCTGTTTCCATGGTGCGTAATAACATCTCTGAATACCTTGATTAGAAAATATACTTTAAGACCTTAAAGGGCTCTTATGGCATTGTATGTTCCTATTCATATTCACATCCAGATGCTTTTTAAATGTTCCAATTGTACCAGCCTCCACCACTTCCTTTGATAGTCCATTCCATACAGGCACCACCCCCTGCGTGAAAACGTTGCCCCTTAGGCCTCGTATCTTTCCCCTCTCAGCCTAATCCTATGCCTCACGAGTTTTGGACACCCCCAATCCAGGGAAAAGACCTTGTCAATTTACCCTATCCATGCCCCGCATGATTTTATGAACCTCGATAAATTCACCCCTCAGTTTCTGACGCTCCAGGGAAAACAGCCCCAGCTATTCAACTTTTCTTTAAGCTCAAATCCTCCAACCCTGGCAACATCCTTGTCAATCTCGTCTGAACCCTTTCAAGCTTCACGACATCTTTCCGATAGGAAGGAGACCAGAATTGCACGCAACATTCCAACAGTGCCCTAACCAATGTCCTGTACAACCGCAATACTCTGACCAATAAAGGAAAGCATACCAAACACCTTTTCACTATCCGACCTACCTGCGACTCCACTTTCAAGGAGCTATGAACCTGCACTCTAAGGTCTCTTTCTCCAGCAACACTCCACAGGGCTTTACCATGAAGTGCATAAATTCTGCTAAGATTTGCTTTCCAAAAATGCAGCACATCGCATTTATCTAAATTAAACTCCATCTAGCACACCTCAGCCCAGTGGCCCATCTGATCAAGATCCCATTGTATTTTTTTTCTTTTTTTTTATTTCTTTTTTTTTCCCCCTTTCTTTTTTAACCCCTACACTACCACCTAAGTGCGGTAGTGCTTATTTTATCCCCAGCACCCATGGTGTGTGTGTGCAGGTGTGAGACACAGTGGAAGACACAAAGTGCACCAATCTTTATTCAAATTCCACCACCAGGAAGATAGGAAAACACCCGGGTGCCCAGTGACAAACACTGCCCTTCACATCAAAGGGCAGTGCTGTGTGATCAAAACAGTGAAGGGGAGGGTAGGGACTAAATCAAAATAGAATTGGAGGGAGAAATGATGCACTCCACTCCCAAGGTCCCATTGTAATCAGAGGTAACCTTCTTTGCTGTCCACTTTAACTCCAATTTTGGTATCAGCTGCAAACTTACTAGCTATATCTCTTATACTCACATCCAAATCATTTATGTAAATGACGAAACGTCGTGGACCCAGCACTGATCCTTATAGCATTCCACAGGTCACAGGCCTCCAGTCTGAAAAACAACCCTCCACGACCACCCCCTGTTTTCTACTTTCAAGCCAATTCTGCATCCAAAAGGCTAGTTCTCCCTGTATTCCACGAGTTCTAACCATGCAAACCAGTCTCCCATTGGGAACCTTTTTCAAACGCCTTACTGAAGTCCATACATATCATATCTACCGCTCCGCGCTCATCAATCTTCTTTGTTACTTCTTCAAAAAACTCAATCAAGTTTGTGATACATGATTTCCCACGCACAAAACCATGTTGACTATCCCTAATCAATCCTTGCCTTTCCAAATAGGTGTAAATCTTGTCCCTTAGGATTCCCTCCAACAACTTGCCCACCACTGACGTCAGGCTCACTGGTCTGTAGTTCTCTGCATTGTCCTTCCCACCTTTTTTTTTTAAGTAGTGTCACTACGTTAGCCAACCTCCAGTCTTCCACCACCTCACCTGCGACTATCGATGATACAAATATGTCAGTAAGGGGCCCAGCAATCACTTCCCAACTTTCCACAGAGGTCTAGGGTACACCTGATCAGGTCCTGGGAATTTATCCACTTTTATGCATTTCAAGACATCCAGCACTTCCTTCTCTGTAGTATGGACATTTTTCAAGATGTCACCATGTATTTTCCTACATTCTACATCTACCAAGTCTTGTTCCACAGTAAATACTGATGCAAAATACTCATTTAGTATCTCCCCCATTTCCTGCGGATCCACACAAAGGCCATCTTGCTGATCTTTGAAGGACCTTGTTCTCTCCCTAGTTACCCTTTTGTCTTTAATGTATTTGTAAAAACCCTTTGGATTCTCCTTAACCCTATGTGCCAAAGCTATCTCATATCCCCTTTTTGTCCTCCTGATTTCCTTCTTAAGTATACTCATACTGCCTTTATACCCTTCTAAGGATTCACTCGATCTATCCTGTCCATACCTGACATATGCTTCCTTCTTCTCTTGAACAAGCCCTCAATTTCTTTTAGACGTCCAGTATTCTCTATGCTTACCAACCTTTCTTTTCACCCTAACAGAAATATACTGTCTCTGGACTCTCATCATCTCATTTCTGAAAGCTTCCCATCTTCCAGTCCCTTTACTGCAAACATCTGCCCCCAAACAGCTTTTCAAAGTTCTTGCCTAATACCATCAAAATTGTCCTTCCTCCAATTTAGAACTTCAACTTTTAGATGTGATCTTTTTCCATCCCTATTTTAAAACTAATAGAATTATGGTCGCTGGCCCCAAAGTGCTCCCCCACTGACACCTCAGTCACCTGTCCTGCCTTATTTCCCAACAGTAGGTCAAGTTTTGCACCTTCTCTAGTCGGTACATCCAAATAAAGAATCAGAAAGTTTTCTTGAACACACTTAACAAATTCCTCTCCATCTAAACCCTTCACACTATGGCAGTCCCAGTCTTCCTGAAGAAGGGCTCATGCCTGAAACATCAATTCTCCTGCTCCTTGGATGCTGCCTGACCTGCTGTGCTTTTCCAGCAACACATTTTTCAGCTCTGATCTCCAGCACTTGCAGTCCTCACTTTCTCCCAGTTGACATGTGGCAAGTTAAAATCCCCTACCATAACCACCTGCTTTTCATCACTTATATAGATGATTTGGAGTTGAACATAGGAGATACTGTTAGCAAGTTTGCAGATAACACCAATTCTGGAGGTGTAGTGGACAGCGGAGAAGGTCATCTCAGAGTACCTTTTTCAGGTGGGCCAATGGGCTGAGGAGTGGCAGATGGAGTTTAATTTCAATAAATGTGAGATGCTGCATTTTGGAAAAGCACATCAGAGTAGGACTTACACACATAATGGTAAGTTCCTGGGGTGTGCTGCTGAACAAAGAGACCTTGGAGTGCAGGTTCATAGGTCCTCGAAAGTGGAGTCGCAGGTAGATAGGATAGTGAAGGCGGCATTTGGTATGCTTTCCTTTATTGGTCAAAGTATTGAGTACAGGAGTTGGGAGGTCATGTTGCGGCCTTACAGGACATGGGTGACACCACTTGGGAATATTGTGTGCAATTCTGGTTTCCCTCCTATTAGAAGGATTTTGGGAAACTTAAAAGGGTTCAGAAAAGATTTACAATGATGGAGGGTTGGAAGATTTGAGCTTTAGGGAGAGGCTGAACAGGCTGGGGCTGTTTCCCTGGAGTGTCAGAGGCTGAGGGGTGACCTTATAGAAGTATATAAAATCAGAAGGGGCCTGGACAGGGCAAATAGACAAGGTCTTTTTCTTGGAGTCCAGAACTAGAGGGCATAGGTTTAGGGTGAGAGGGGAAAGATATGAGAGATACCTAAGGGGCAACTTTTTCATGCAGAGGGTGGTGCATGAATGGAAGGAGCTGTCAGAGGAAGTGGTGGAGGCTGGTACAATTACATTTAAAAGGCATCTGGATGGGTATATGAATAGGAAGGATTGAGAGGGATATGGGCCAAGTGCTGGCAAATGAGACCAGGTTAGGTTAGGATATCTGGTTGGCATCAACGAGTTAGACCAAAGAGTCTTTTTCCGTGCTGTACATCTCTATGATGCTATGACTCTAATTGGACAACATTTGCTGTGCAAAATTTGGAATGTAGCACAAAGCCATGCTCAATTCAATCCTCACTACACAATTGAAAGAGTAGTTATTTGGTGGACCAATGTATTCCATTGGGCTGGAAAACAATAAAAATAATGCTTTATAATTTTTAACTGTCTCCAGCTCTCTTCCTGAAACTTGAGCAAAATGTTAATGGAAAGATTAGCGTAATATCAATTAGTTTAACAGCATTTGTCTTGACATCAGTTGATCCTCTTATAAAGTTAAGCAGAGGATTGGTAGAACACCTGAAAATTCTTCTCAACTGATTCTACGCTTTGTAAAATACACTCCACTTTTTAAAAATATTATTAGACTACATCTTTACATCTCATTACTGAGCATTTACGTTTACTTGAAGTGAAAAATACCAGGACTATTGGTTCATGTGTCAATTGTGGGACAAATCTTCATTAGTTTAAAGCTGAATGGTGATTTTGAAGGAAAAAATATTCCCTTCTGTGTTAACCTTTTGCTTGCATTTAACTGACTGTTCCTTCAAAGATATATCTTTACAAGTAATGTATTTTAAGAGTCTAAGTGAGAGTTAATAGTTGCATATTAAGTTATAAAAGTAACAATGACAGTAAATTTTGTGCCCATATCAATAATCACAATGTTAAAGCAGGTTTACACCTCCTTCATTAACAAGCGAATCCTCTGCGACTGGGCGAGAGAGAGAGGGGGCGGGCGAGAGAGGGGGCGAGCGAGCGAGAGAGAGAGAGGGGGCGAGCGAGCGAGGGAGCGAGGGGGCGAGAGAGAGAGAGAGCGGGCGAGAGAGAGAGGGCGAGAGAGAGAGAGAGCGGGCGAGAGAGAGAGGGCGAGAGAGAGAGAGAGCGGGCGAGAGAGAGAGGGCGAGAGAGAGAGAGAGCGGGCGAGAGAGAGAGAGCGAGAGAGAGAGAGAGCGGGCGAGAGAGAGAGAGCGAGAGAGAGAGAGAGCGGGCGAGAGAGAGAGAGAGAGAGAGAGCGCGGGCGAGAGAGAGAGAGAGAGAGAGAGAGAGAGAGCGGGCGAGAGAGGGAGAGAGCGGGCGAGAGAGAGAGGGCGAGAGAGGGAGAGAGCGGGCGAGAGAGAGAGGGCGAGAGAGAGAGAGAGCGGGCGAGAGAGAGAGGGCGAGAGAGAGAGAGAGCGGGCGAGAGAGAGAGGGCGAGAGAGAGAGAGAGCGGGCGAGAGAGAGAGGGCGAGAGAGAGAGAGAGCGGGCGAGAGAGAGAGGGCGAGAGAGAGAGAGAGCGGGCGAGAGAGAGAGGGCGAGAGAGAGAGAGAGCGGGCGAGAGAGAGAGGGCGAGAGAGAGAGAGAGCGGGCGAGAGAGAGAGGGCGAGAGAGAGAGAGAGCGGGCGAGAGAGAGAGGGCGAGAGAGAGAGGGCGAGAGAGAGAGAGAGCGGGCGAGAGAGAGAGGGCGAGAGAGAGAGAGAGCGGGCGAGAGAGAGAGGGCGAGAGAGAGAGAGCGCGAGAGAGAGAGAGAGCGGGCGAGAGAGAGAGAGCGGGCGAGAGAGAGAGCGGGCGAGAGAGAGAGAGAGAGCGGGCGAGAGAGCGAGAGAGAGAGCGGGCGAGAGAGCGAGAGAGAGCGGGCGAGAGAGCGAGAGCGGGCGAGAGAGCGAGAGCGAGCGGGCGAGAGAGCGAGAGCGGGCGAGAGAGCGAGAGCGGGCGAGAGAGCGAGAGAGAGCGGGCGAGAGAGCGAGAGCGGGCGAGAGAGCGAGAGAGAGCGGGCGAGAGAGCGAGAGCGGGCGAGAGAGCGAGAGCGGGCGAGAGAGCGAGAGCGGGCGAGAGAGCGAGAGCGGGCGAGAGAGCGAGAGCGGGCGAGAGAGCGAGAGCGGGCGAGAGAGCGAGAGCGGGCGAGAGAGCGAGAGCGGGCGAGAGAGCGAGAGCGGGCGAGAGAGCGAGAGCGGGCGAGAGAGCGAGAGCGGGCGAGAGAGCGAGAGCGGGCGAGAGAGCGAGAGCGGGCGAGCGGGCGAGAGAGCGGGCGAGAGCGGGCGAGAGAGAGAGAGGGCGAGAGAGAGAGAGAGCGGGCGAGAGAGAGAGAGAGCGGGCGAGAGAGAGAGAGAGCGGGCGAGAGAGCGAGAGAGAGAGCGAGAGAGAGCGGGCGAGAGAGCGAGAGAGAGCGGGCGAGAGAGCGAGAGAGAGCGGGCGAGAGAGCGAGAGAGAGCGGGCGAGAGAGCGAGAGAGAGCGGGCGAGAGAGCGAGAGAGAGCGGGCGAGAGAGCGAGAGAGAGCGGGCGAGAGAGCGAGAGAGAGCGGGCGAGAGAGCGAGAGAGAGCGGGCGAGAGAGCGAGAGAGAGCGGGCGAGAGAGCGAGAGAGAGCGGGCGAGAGAGCGAGAGAGAGCGGGCGAGAGAGCGAGAGAGAGCGGGCGAGAGAGCGAGAGAGAGCGGGCGAGAGAGCGAGAGAGAGCGGGCGAGAGAGCGAGAGAGAGCGGGCGAGAGAGCGAGAGAGAGCGGGCGAGAGAGAGCGAGAGAGAGCGGGCGAGAGAGCGAGAGAGAGCGGGCGAGAGAGCGAGAGAGAGCGGGCGAGAGAGCGAGAGAGAGCGGGCGAGAGAGCGAGAGAGAGCGGGCGAGAGAGCGAGAGAGAGCGGGCGAGAGAGCGAGAGAGAGCGGGCGAGAGAGCGAGAGAGAGCGGGCGAGAGAGCGAGAGAGAGCGGGCGAGAGAGCGAGAGAGAGCGGGCGAGAGAGCGAGAGAGAGCGGGCGAGAGAGCGAGAGAGAGCGGGCGAGAGAGCGAGAGAGAGCGGGCGAGAGAGCGAGAGAGAGCGGGCGAGAGAGCGAGAGAGAGCGGGCGAGAGAGCGAGAGAGAGCGGGCGAGAGAGCGAGAGAGAGCGGGCG